>NC_141053.1:9023000-9113000 GCF_041138505.1 Cibotium barometz
GTTGGATTGTGCACTAAGCAGGAAGGCAAATAGTTTTCTATACAAGAAGTACCAAGAACTACCATCTTTCTACAAGCCTTCTTGGTGTACCTTGCACTTAAGTTGTTGCAGGTTGTTATATGAGCCATTTGGATTCCTCTGCTACCTGCAATGCCCTTATAAAGACCTTCCTGAAATGGGTGAACTATTTTATGAAGGTACTATCCAATATGAAATTCCCCTAGAAGATAGATTACCCTCCGAGGAGGCAGAACTTGAGGAAGATATTGAGTTAGTACAGGAGGAAGAGGACTCAAAGTCGATGGATATTGTTGCTCTAAAGACGTCAATAATACATAGACCATTGGATGTAGATCTCTTCAAAGTGGAGCAGTGTGGTCTAGTATTGCCAATGCTACCAAAATTCATTATTGATAACAATTGTTATGTACTGTTGGCTGACATTCAGAATATTTTCAGCCTGAGGGAAGATTTTGCTTTATCTGTTATTGCCAATTTTCTAGAAGAGGGTAGTGGTTTTGTCTTGGAAGATGATGCAGATGACTTAGCATTGGAGGAAAATTATAATAGTAAAGAGTGTCTTAGTATTTGTTTGGGCAAAGCACATAAATTCAAAGAGGATGGATTTGTGCCAGATGATAAAACCTTCATGGAGCTGCAGGCCAAATATGGCTTTGATAAGTTGAATGACTCCACGAAGGAGTTTATGAACAAAGTAGGAGAAGATACTAAAAGTTCTATTAACCTTTGTCAAGACCAACTGTTCGTGACAGATGAGACTCAGGCTCTCTCTCTCTCTCTCTCTCTCTCTCTCTCTCTCTCTCTCTCTCTATGTATGTGTATGTTGTGTGTGTGTGTGTGTGTGTGTGTGTGTGTGTGAATTTGATATATAGACTTATGTTTCCTTAATTATTTTATTTTGCAGAGTACATTTGAAGTCAAAGACAAATTCTTGTAGCGGCATAAAAGGATATTGTGGCCGAGATGCAGCTCTCTCTCACTATCTAAGCAGATTGCCTATGACAAAGGTTATAGTCTACCACAATGCCATGAGCCAGGAAGGAAAAGTTACAAATTTTGTATTCAATACATTGTCCCTATTCCTAGGTGCAATGATTATTCCTAAGAGTTATGAGAAGATTATTTTGATAGAGAAGTCTAGTGCCTTAGAAATTTTTGAATGCTACCCTGGTTATTCCGGCAACCGAAGGGTATAATTTTATACATATGCTGTAGTAGCATTGTCTCTAGGCATAGAGAACCTAGAGGAACTAGAAGAGTATGGCAAACACCGTTTGCTAAGGTATAATTGAAAGCCAAATTCACTGGGATTACCAAAGTCATTGGAATGGAAAGATACATTGTAAAAGACTTATGTGTTACATCTATCTATCTAATAAAAATCTTTTGTTCTCTCCATTTGTTTTGTGCTTCTATGGCATTTGAGTTTTTAAATGCTTCAGAATTCTTCAATCTCTTCCTTTCCATATGTCTGAGTGTCTACATCATTTTGAATGACCTCAAGGTTTCTTTTTTATGTAGTTGTTTGCAGTATCCTTCTATAGAACCATTGGAACACTTCTTTGACTTAAATTTTCCACCACCATGTTGTGCGTGCGTGAAATATGCATTTCGGGCCAGATAGTGTGATTTCTCGAGTCCTTGTGTGTTCCAAATGCTAGGATCTCTGTACTTGTTGATAAAGTAAGGCATGTGGTTGTAGAGAATATGCTGCATAAGAAAACATACAATGCAAGTTAGTATCGATGGCTAGGAAACAAGAGCAAGCTAGAAACATACTATATGTAGTGTGTAATGTTGGTGTCAATCCAAGCAGCTTTGAAAACGCTTATAAGTTGTCTTGAAAGCTCTTTTTGTCTTACTGGGAGTAATTGACTTTCTCACACATTTGGAACAGAGTATCACAATTAAACGCCAAACATCTGCTTTGACATTCCTTGAAGCACCTTCATGGTCTTTCACTGCGTTATGAAGCTTTTTCCACTACTGGTATTCGATTTGATTTGTGTAGGTTGTTGTATATTGCTTTCCTAACTTTGTAAGTTTGTGTTACTGATTATTCATTGGCTTGGAAAGAAATCTTCTTGCCTTAACACCTCCAATAGAGGGTTCACTGGAATTTCCTTTTCATTTGATGACTTTTTAGTGTCCTTTAGAATCTGAACATTACCTCCATGTAGTCCAATTTCTAAAAGCACCTTCTCCAATGCACTGATGTCTTCTTTCCTCTCTCCTACATTCTTGATCTTCCAAGCAAAAACAATGTGGAGATATACCAGTTTCTCTATGATACAGCACAAAGCATGAAGCGTGCATGTATGCACATTGGAAAGAGGAATCTCAAACACTGGTTTAAAGTTCTCATCCAAAATTTGTCTGTTGGGTGGCATGGAGACTTTGCATTGGCCCCTTTGCTACAATTAATCAAGCACTTGAGAGTCTTCTGCAAGGTGCCAGTGGACTTGAAATTCTCCCCTTTTCTCTACATGGAGAATCTTTTTTGCATTCATTTGTTCTTTGATGAGATTGGGGATATGTGTATGATGAAATACCCAAAACAAGGATTCATGGTCCTCTTTCTTGACCTCAAATGAACCTAGCCACCAAATGTTCGTCTCGGACTGCACACTTAAATACTTTGGATCATCCCTACTACAATTACAAAGAGCCCTATTCATAAGTATTATTGTGACCCTTTTCGTATTTTTCTCCTTGATAATCTCGCACTCATCAAGCGTGATGACAAATTGAAGTACACCTCCTACCTCCTCAAATGTAATATCATAGAACTCCACCATTCTCTTTTGCAAGAGCTCCAAGTCCATGAATATATTGTTGTGTTCATTGTAGAATATGCTGGGCACACCTTCTCCCTTAGGTGTGTTGGAAGTAGCTTTGCTTTAATGCCTTTGGCCTCAAGGAGGGATGACATTGACTTCTGGATGGCACTATAACCCTTATGACTGACTCCACTTGAATCCATGGCGTACTGAATATCTGCCGCAACATTATCATTTCTCTTGCCATTCTTGATGTCAGGAATGGTTTTAGTTGCTTTTTGCTGTATTGAGATTGGGATTAATATTCTCTATCAGGATGTATGACAACCCTACAAATACAGCACTACTCCTTACTAACGTAGAGAACATGTAAATCCCAAAAAAGCCCAACAAATAAAATAATTTTAATTGCTAACATAAAAGACATGTGAATGGGAATGCATTTAGTGTAATCTTACCTTATGGCTTGGATTCTCTTCTTCAGGCCTCCAGAACCGAGCCTCAAGTTCTCGACATTTTTGAGCTTTCTTTTCCGTATATACCATCCAATGATTGTGTCTTTTTCTCTATATTTGAGGAGGCCACTTCTTAGTTTATTAATTTGACATTCTTGTTTTTCCAATCTAACTTTCTATATCTTGCATTCACCACACAAGCCAAGAAGCTCATTTGCTAAGTGTTGTGAATAATGCCTTTCTCTTTCTTGTATGTAAGAAATTGACTTGCAACATCCTAGGTAAGGCTGTGGCGCCATCACCTACAAAACGTAAGAGAGTTGTGGAATTTGAAAAGGGAGGATGTGAAGCAGTATAGGGGTCAATAGGATAGATGGAGCCATCACACCAAAGGTCTATATGTTGCTTCCTCGACCTCATATGATCTTTAATATCTGATGAGAGCAATAGTTGTCCACTTCTGCGTTTTTGAATGGGCGCATACGTACTATCTAGATCAATGTGCAGATGGTACTTTCTCTTAATGCTTTCATGATTGGACTCTTCAATAGAATGAGTGTGTACATGGTTGTTTTCCATTGGAGTGTTCTAAGAATGAGTAAGTATACTATTATATGATGTAGAGTGAAAGAATAGGACTGGTTATGGTGAGAGAAGACTTGTATTTATCTTTTGAAATTGGAGATGAAGGTTTTAATTCCCTCCAAATTGTCTTCCGTGCAATAATATCCTCCAGAACTAACCTTATTCTTGCAGTTTCGGATGTATCATTTCAAAGAAGGTTCCAACGAACTTTAAGACGGCTGCTTGGGAGAAAATTTACCTCTCTAGCTTAGACTACACTTTTATGACTTTTACATTCTCTTTATTTTAATATTTCAAGATTTTTTCTAGAGAGAGAAAATAAGAATCGACCATTTTCTTACAAGGCCCTACGAATGCCTCCAAAATGTCCTAATGAGCCAAACCATGCACTACCTCCTCATGTGAAAAACCCTCTATGTGTATGATGATTTGGGATATTAATATAATCATCATCATTACTAAAAAATGAATAGGTATCTTCACATGAAATTTTAATGGTATCATCTCCTTAAATCATCATCTATGGCATCCCCAAGGCCCCCAAGGTCATCCTCATAAACATGGTCTATCTCCATCAATGATGCCCCTATGTGACCTATATCCCATGATAAATCTATCTCCAACAATATAGGATCTAAGAAGATGTCTAGATCAAATGCAAGTATCTCAAGATCTATGCTATATGATCTGCTATGGAAATGATCAATATGCATAATCCTACTACAATGTCTCACATGAATGAAATCATGACTACTCATGCACTATCCCTGACTGCTCAAATACATGAACTTTAACCACACGAACGATGCCAGGAATGCTATGAATACTAGGAGTAGTGGTCATACCAATGATATCTACACAAATAGGAATCCTAGAAGAATAGCCTAATGCATCTAGCACTAGGAACTCAGGTCTATGCTCATAGGTGTCTCTGTCACTCGTATGCAGAGTATCACTAACCTCAAGTGTGCTAATGGATACATCACTAATCAAATGTACACTATCCCCTCTAGAATGTCACCACAATCAACTAGAGTATCTACATGATCAGTAGGGAAGATGATAAGTTCAGAAATAGTCAAGTCTCACAAACACCAAATGTGTGGATCCTTACACAACAAGGTGGATGTACAAACTCCCAAAAAATACCAAAAAAGTGTCCACACGTGAACAAACACTAATAAAAGCACGAAATTGTATGAACTCTTCCCACAATGCACTAGATCCCACCACAAATGATGGTCCACACTCCAAATGAGAATAAAAGAAACCCACAACACACAAAAAAATGTTACATATGATAAATCCCCAATAGACCAAGTGGTTTGTGTGTGTGTGTGAAGTGGCCCAAATCCTCCTTTTGCAGCTTTAGCTCCACAACAAAGTGCTCTGCTAATGTAATGGCTGAGAGGAGAAAGGATGGCTAAGAGCTCCTTGAGAACTCCTCCCTGCTCATTGAGGCTTTGAGGCTTGCATGTGTAGAAAAAAAACGATGAAGGTGAGCCTCAAACTGAGGTGATGAAGCTTGACGAACACTGTGTTTTTTTTATTTGCTAGTCAACTAATCAAATCTTATGCATGATGAATGAACAGTGTCAACACTGATGAGTGTTGCCCCGCTCTGTGCTTACTGGTTGAAGTTTTGCGCTTGTTGCATAGAGAGAATTGACGTTTGCTATGTGTATGTAACTGATCCTTTAGAAAGGCACGAATTACTGAGCCATTAGGAAGGTGCACAGTTGGACACGCTTGCTAAGGCACACTTACCTAGCATGGGAGCAAAACTGAGGTGGTTGAACACGCTTAATGCTACACTATGATTGAGATGCATTAAACAAGCTGTAAACTATGCGATTGCTGATTGATGATGTTCCACACTGAGTGATGCTACATGATAACATGCTGCACTATGATGGTGATTTTCAAACTGCCAACACTTTTGCAAAGACAATCCTTTGACGACGCTGTGTCTGTTGCTGCTGTGAGTGCTAAGTAGCAAAGGCAATGATCACGATCTGCTGCTAAAAAACTACTACTTGCGCTCAGCCTAATTGCCAACGATTTTGCAAAGGCAATGCTATTGACAACGCCTATGTGTTTGAATGTTGGGAAGCAATGCTTGTTGCCGAGGAAGCACTTGTGAGGCAAAATGAAGAGGAGAGAGAGAAAGAATAAGAGAAACAAAGCAATGCCTGCTACCGAGATGAAGCACTCTCCTAAACCCTAAACAAAGAAAGAGAACAAGAGAAGCACCTCAGAAATGCCTACAGAAGTGGGTTGTTTTGTGCGATCTTTGCAGTAGCTTTTGGTCGTATGGTGCAATAGTTATAGGGTTTTCCAAGACCGATCAGCACATGTTACTGTTGCATAGGTTTTCCTTAGAGAGATTTGTACAAGATTAGCCACCAGGAGCAGCAAAGAGAGGCTGCTCTATGCTAAAGTGAAGCTAATTACAATGAAGATCATAGCAGCAGAGCCCGCTCACTGGAGAAGGGGTGATGATGCACTCTGTGCTACTTCATGGTGGAGAGGTTGGAGGGCTTTGGCTACAATATAATTCCAAAAGAGAGGTTAGAGAGCTCTGACTACTGTGCACCCCAGGGAGTAGATCCATCACTCACTCCAAGGCAATGTTCTTGCCAAAAGCCTCCAGATAGGATCGCCAAATCTATAGTCTACTAGGTCACGGTCAAAACTACCTGAAAGTAGCTGAGCATGTGTTACTTCTGAAGCTACCATTGAAGGCACTCTTCTCTATTGTGCATTTTGTTTAAGAAGAGGTAACCTTTGCATTTTTGCTCCAGCTTGCAGTAGTTGTGGTTGGGTTTTGCTTCTCAAAGGCCTAGAATGTGGATCTATCAAGACAAGGATTTCAAACAGCATCATAAACAATTTCATCAACATTGAAGGATTTCTGCAATTTCAAGAAAATCTTGGTCCCAACTTCAACATTATTGGCCAAGATCAACATACAACAGCAGTAGCTCAACAACAAAACTAGGAAAGTCATTAAGTTTTAGCTCTATTGCTCTTCTGCAAGCATTCTTAAGGCTAGTGATCAATGCAACATGCATGTTGACATGGTGAAAGATTTGATGTTTGGACACATGCTAAAGCTATGCAAAATACTGTAAAACTAGTACGATCCCTCTCAAATTTGAATTGAGACCAATGGTTAGGCAAATTTGCTTCCATTATAGCAAGGGATTCTGGTTTTCCATTCATAATATTGAAGAGTAGCATGCAAAGCATAGTGCAAGTGACAAGAAGAGGCTGAGTTATATAGGCTACTAGCCATTAAAGGACACAGACGACATGCATGCTGCTAGGTTAGATGCAGATTGATGTTCTTATAGAGAAGAGCTATTAGGAAACAGCTGTAAGCATGAGAAGAGCTTTTAGGAAACAGTCATGATTGTAAACTTAACAAGTCTGTGTGCAATACTTACTTTGACAAGTACAAGTGAAGTCAATGTCAAAAGCAAACATATCAAGTCTGAAGAGAACCAAAGAGATTTTGGCTTGCAGTAACACCAAGGTTCGACTATACTTGAGAGAGCTTAGCAGTAGGCACACGGTCATAGCTGCAAACAGAAGGCTTATTGACCAGTTTATGAGTGCAGAGTACAACAGCAAGCTGTAAACAGAAGGCTCATAGACCAATCTGTCATCATCGATCTCTTACAAAGCTCTCAGCCTTTTTGGCAAACTGGTGGTTGTAGTTGTCCTCATCGAGCAGCGTGAAGGGACCTCGATTGAAGAGCTAGATGGTGAAGCGGTGTGCTAGTTGCTACTATAGGGGAACGACCACCATTGTGCAATCAAAATAGCAGGTGTCGGGGAGGGCTCCGACACCTTGGCATTCAGGTTGGGAAAGGAGCAAGAGAACTCAATCCACGAGCATCTAAATGGCCTTCCCTTCCAGGCACACCGGAGCCCCTCCAGATGTCGCAGCACATCTATCATTGCCTTCTCTACCTCCTCCACACTTAGTTGCGTGTGAGGCTTTTCTCCCACATGCCGCCACCTGTAGGAAGCTTGCATACCCCTACACCTCCACCTCCACCTCCACCTCCACCTCCACCTGCACTTGCACACTCGTCATCTGATGTGCTTCTACAACTAAAATGTACCAGCAAATTAGGATCTCTCCATCTTTCCACAAGCTCTACGCAAGCACATGCACACAAAATACTAAGCCCATGAGAGAGAGAGAGAGAGAGAGAGAGAGAGAGAGAGAGAGAGAGAGAGAGAGAGAGAGAGAGAGAGAGAGAGAGAGGGGGGGGGGGGAAAAGAAGGCAACGTTACGTTAAAAAATAGGTTATTTCTTTTGTCTAAATCAAAAAACTCTTCTTTCTCATGTCAAAATGTATTCTACTTACACTTGATAGTCACTTTTCACACCCAAATGCATTAAAAACACCTACACTTTTGTAGGAAGGGAAACTTCTATTCGAATCTATGTATTAAATACACCTTTTTGCAAAGGATGGAAAATTCCCCCCTCGCAAACTTCCTGTTCTTCCCGTTAGCCTTAATTAATATCTCACGCTCTTTTCATTTCCTCTACCTTCTACTGCACTCTGTTCTCTGAAGCTTCAGGCTTTTGTACTCCATTCCTTGTTGAAAAGATGGGTAGCAAATCTCGTTTTATATCAATCCGATTTTGCCCCACTAATGCCATCATAGATGATTCAATTCCTAGGACAAGGAGACCAAGATTATCAGTGTTTACTATACTTGTATCCAACTCTCTCAATGCACAAAATCAGTGGACTGAAGTGCTAGTCACCGAGGGCACATGGGTCCTTATGTAGTCAAGGAAGAAAAGAAAGATAGGCATCATGGAAAGGAAGAGAAAGACTTCAAGATAGAGACTAGAAGGACAACCATCAAGGAAGTCCTAGTGCAGCATATATATTTGCATAATGAGCTTGTGCTTGAGAATCCATATGACATAAAATTGCCCTCGCATAGACAAAATTGTAAGTAAATCTATCGCTTTGTCAATCTTTCATTTTCTCATAATGGTCTAATGAACTGTGTTAACTGTCCACATCTATGGTTGCAGATGTGTAATCATATGAGGAGTGGGGGCCAGTTCAGTGCATCATTGGAATTATGAATGTGGTTCACGCACACATTGGTCGGCCATAGTATGAGGGAAGGAGCAACAAAAGCCTTGTAGATTCAGGAATCTTTTTCTATGATCATTTCTACCATCTGCTCAACAAGAAACACAATCGTGGGCTGCTTGGAAGAGCTACCTTTGCAAGCTGAGTTGAACTACATGGATTGGCCTATCCCAGATTCCTCAGTAATGAAGCAAGCTCTTCAAGGATGTGCAACACTCCCTACAAGGGAGCATTCCAACTCGTGTAGTAAAAATTATTGTTTACCTACCAATTACTGTGTTTGTAGAACTTTTTAGCTTATTTCAGGTGAAGATAGCGAGAACCATGCTTGTGTGCAAAGATTTAAACACATTCTTGTTAGCAAGACTTCTTGATGAGGGATGGCCGAGTAAAGTTTTTGATGATATCCATTGTAACATTGCATTGGAGACAGTAGTTGGGAAGTACATGATTGCAACTCAAACTTTTATCTTGTCCTTCGAGTATAGCAGGTCCCGTTACATCAATGGAGAGTTGGTACCAATGGATCAAGAAGCCACAAGTGCAATGGACCACAAAGTCATAGACATTGAAGTGATTGACAATTGTTTCTATACGAGAAAAATGTAATTTACAACCAGCTATATGGAAGGATATTGTTGAAGAATCCTTGAAAGACACACCGGCACGCTTTAATTTCATTCACAATAGAAGAAAGGTTCTCTCCTTAGAAGGGAGCGACTAATACAATGTAAAGAATTGGATAACATAGTCAAGATCATTCCTACTTGACAATACCCACTCCAATGTACTCTTCTGACATAATTACTCAAGTCTATCTTGTTAATGACACTCCTACTTGACATTACAAATTTGAATATACTCTTTTAACATAATTAATCAAGAGCCTTTTGTTCGATGCAGTACTTTCAACAATGTATACTATCTTCCAACACATGTTACTTGAGTGAGAAAAGAACAATTGAAAACATTACATTACAAAAAAGGATTTCTCATTACATAATCTTACAGTCTTTTGATTTGTACAATCCATCTAAATATGGAATCAATTATTCTTCCAAATAAACATCATCTGCATTACCTTCTTCGAAAGGAAAGGGTGATATCCATGTTCCCATTAGATTGTACATAGCCTTCTCAAGGTTATCATCAATTAATAATATATTTGTGGGATTATATGGGTGTTGGATATCCACATAGCACTTCATAAGTAAGGGAACGCCAGGTTTTTTGGGATGAAAAACACATGGAGAAATGTAACAGTGCCTTTGGTCATATATGAAATACAATTCTGTTACCTCAATCTTAGATTCTCTCAAAACTAGCAGGATAAGAGGCCTCAAATTATGCGTCATCATTGAGGACCATATGGCCAATCTAAAGTGCTAAATTACAAAGTTGATAAATTGATACAATTTGGGCCTTAGCATGACATGCATTTCTCCGACTTTGTAATTCCCTATAGCACTTCATAAGTAAGGGAACCCCACGTTTTTTGGGATGAAAAACACATGGAGCAATGTAACAGTGCCTTTGGTCATATATGAAATACAATTCTGTTACCTCAATCTTAGATTCTCTCAAAACTAGCGTGACAAGAGGCCTCAAATTATGCGTCATCATTGAGGACCATATGGCCAGTCTAAAGTGCTTAGTTACAAAGTTGATAAATTGATACAGTTTAAGCCTTAGCATGACATGCATTTCTCCGACTGTGTAATTCCTTGTAGCACTTGGTCCAAAGCTCTTGGGCTGTCTTTTAAGTAGCAATCCATTAACATCCAAGATAATAAGCCTTCTCGGTGTCTGGAACCATTATTGACATAATTTTAATCAGACTAAATATGATTGAAGCTTATAATCATTGTTAAGGGACACAAAAATAGCTAATAGAAACAATTCTTAAAATTGAGTTGGTTACATTACATCAGGTAAATTAGGCTTGGGATCTTCATCAAGATTGGGATCCTCACTAGCCTTGGCATCCTCATCAAACTTAGGTTCTTCATTGTTTGCCTCCCCTATTAGGTCCCGCCTCGGCCTCTGCAGTCTGCTTCTCGTCTGTTTTCTCTTCAGGCTTTGGCTCTGCCTCTTCAGCTTGCTCTACCTCATGAGCCTTGGGATGTTCAATGTTAACCTCCACATTGGACCTTGGCTCTTCCTCTATGTGCTCAGAGGGCTTTGCCTCGTCCCCCCCTACAACCTGAAGGAGCACCTCGACGTCTGCAGGATCAAGGAATTCGATTGGTTCTCCTCAGACATCTCTGTGCTATTCTTTAGTATTAATCGTATCATGTCACTCTGGTACCGCTCCACATAGTTACTATCATAATTCTGTAATGCGGTCTGAAAAATAAAATTCACAATGTCAGACCATAAATCTAGCTAAATCAATGTCCACCCAATGATTCTTCCACTTACCTTCTTGGACATGAAGGGATTCATGGAGAAGAGAGACTTTGAAGAATATATTCTGCATGTATCATTGATCTTCGTCCACAGGAGTGTGGGTCTCCTTGCTTGGGCACTTGAACAGGCTTGACCTCTGATTTGTATAGTTCATTGTCTCCATATAGGGAACCAAGAACATGAAGAAGCCTTTTTATACACCTGCATAATAAATAAGCTTTTACAATAAGCCAACTTCAAGGAGCCATAGATACTAATATATTTGCACAAATACAATAAGGGGTGACTCTCCTTTTCTAATTCATGCCAGTGTCTTACTTCTAAGAAAAAAGAAAGCTTAGGTGGGGAGTCACTGCACTGGATCTTGAGTTTAGTGCTGCGGATAGGAGCGACATGCGAATGAAGTCTGCAAAGCTGTTGATGAGCACAAAGAAAAGATCTATTGACTTCACCACCACCATTGATGACCCTACAGAAGTTATGACAAGAATAGATAAGCCACATCTTGTGAGAGGACAGACAGAAGATTAAGGGTTTCCAACTGTGGAGCCGAGAGAATCAAGTTACCCCATTTACTTGGTAAAAGATCATAGTGATGAAGAACCCCATTCAGAAGACGAGGATGCAGAGGCAGATGAATAGGAGAAAGCAAGTGTTCTTAGTTTAGTGTCCCTTTCTAAGCGACCTACTCACCAGAGTCTCTCTATTAAGAGGGATTTCGATTTCTCAACAGAGGCTATTGAAGAGATGCCGAAGAGGAAGAAGTAGAAGAAGAAGGAGCAACGTCTTAGCATTGACGTGAAGGAAGAGAAAGAAGATTTTTACGAGAGCAAGAATCTAGCTCTAATTGATGAGAAACTCTTTGATTTTGTCTAAAACGTGGGAGTTGCTAAAGACTTTCACATTATTACAGAGATGTTTAATAAGCCTTTGCAAGTGGAGTCCATTTTGCATCAGCATGCAGAGTACCTATCAAAATACAGGGAAGATTTCAAAAAATTAGTATCCAAAGGTAGGCTGCTCTGCTAAATAATCCGGCTTACATGCACTTGTTGGATTGTGCACTAAGCAGGAAGGCAAATAGTTTTCTATACAAGAAGTACCAAGAACTACCATCTTCCTACAAGCCTTCTTGGTGTACCTTGCACTTAAGTTGTTGCAGGTTGTTATATGAGCCATTTGGATTCCTCTGCTACCTGCAATGCCTCTATAAAGACCTTCCTGAAATGGGTGAAGAACTATTTTATGAAGGTACTATCCAATATGAAATTTCCCTAGAAGATAGATTACCCTCTGAGGAGGCAGAACTTGAGGAAGATATTGAGTTAGTACAGGAGGAAGAGGATTTGAAGTCGATGGATATTGTTGCTGTAAAGACGTCAACAATACATAGACCATTGGATGTAGATCTCTTCAAAGTGGAGCAGTGTGGTCTAGTATTGCCAATGCTATCAAAATTCATTATTGATAACAATCGTTATGTACTGTTGGCTGACATTCAGAATATTTTCAGCCTGAGGGAAGATTTTGCTTTATCTATTATTGCCAATTTTCTAGAAGAGGGTAGTGGTTTTGTCTCGGAAGATGATGCAGATGACTTAGCATTGGAGGAAAATTATAATAGTAAAGAGTGTCTTAGTATTTGTTTGGGCAAAGCACATAAATTCAAAGAGGATGGATTTGTGCCAGATGATAAAACCTTCATGGAGGTGCAGGCCAAATATGGCTTTGATAAGTTGAATGACTCCATGAAGGAGTTTATGAACAAAGTAGGAGAAGATACTAAAAGTTCTATTAACCTTTGGTAAGACCAACTGTTCATGACAGATGAGACTCAGGCTCTCTCTCTCTCTCTCTCTCTCTCTCTCTCTCTCTCTCTCTCTCTCTCTCTCTCTCTCTCTCTCTCTATGTATGTGTGTGTTGTGTGTGTGTGTGTGTGAATTTGATATATAAACTTATGTTTCCTTAAATATTTTGTTTTGCAAAGTACATTTGAAGTCAAAGACAAATTCTTGCAGCAGCATAAAAGGATATTATGGCCGAGACGCAGCTCTCTCTCACTATCTAAGCATATTGCCTATGACAAAGGTTATAGTCTACCACAATGCCATGAGCCAGGAAGGGAAAGTTACAAATTTTGTATTCAATACATTGTCCCTATTCCTAGGTGCAATGATGATTCCTAAGAGTTATGAGAAGATTATTTTGATAGAGAAGTCTAGTGCCTTAGAAATTTTTGAATGCTATCCTGGTTATTCCGGCAACCGAAGGGGTTACTTTCATACATATGCTGCAGTAGCATTGTCTCTAGGCATAGAGAACCTAGAGGAACTAGAAGAGTATGGCAAACACCGTTTGCTAAGGTATAAACGAAAGCCAGATTCACTGGAATTGTCAAAGTCATTAGAATGGAAAGATACATTGTAAAAGACTTATGTGTTACATCTATCTATCTAATAAAAATCTTTTGTTCTCTCCATTTGTTTTGTGCTTCTATGGCATTTGAGTTTTTAAATGCTTCAGAATTCTTCAATCTCTTCCTTTCCATATGTCTGAGTGTCTACATCATTTTGAATGACCTCAAGGTTTCTTTTTTATGTAGTTGTTTGCAGTATCCTTCTATAGAACCATTGGAACACTTCTTGTAGGCTGTTTGAATTACTTTTTTCACCACCATGTTGTGTGTGCGTGAAATATGCATTTCGGGCCATATCGTGTGATTTCTCGAGTCCTTGTGTGTTCCAAATGCTAGGATCTCCGTACTTGTTGATAAAGTAAGGCATGTGGTTGTAGAGAATATGCTGCATAAGAAAACATACAATGCAAGTTAGTATCGATGGCTAGGAAACAAGAGCAAGCTAGAAACATACCATATGTAGTGTGTAATGTTGGTGTCAGTCCAAGCAGCTTTGAAAATGCTTATAAGTTGTCTTGAAAGCTCTTTTTGTCTTGCTAGGAGTAGTTGACTTTCTCACACATTTGGACAGAGTATCACAATTGAATGCCAAACATATGCTTTGACATTCCTTGAAGCACCTTCATGGTCTTTCACTACGTTATGAAGCTTTTTCCACTGTTGGTATTCGATTTGATTTGTGTAGGTTGTTGTATATTGCTTTCCTAACTTTGTAAGTTTGTGTTGCTGATTATTCATTGGCTTGGAAAGAAATCTTCTTGCCTAACACCTCCAATGGAGGGTTCACTGGAATTTCCTTTTCATTTGATGACTTTTTGGTGTCCTTTAGAATCTAGACATTACCTCCATGTAGTCCAATTTCTGAAAGCACCTTCTCCAATGCACTGATGTCTTCTTTCCTCTCTCCTACATTCTTGATCTTCCAAGCAAAAACAATGTGGAGATATACCATTTTCTCTTTGATACAGCACAAAGCATGAAGCGTGCATATATGCACATTGGTTTAAAGTTCTCATCCAAAATTTGTCTGTTGGGTGGTCATCTCCACCACTTAGAGTCCATCACCCTTGTGGAGTCCATGCAGTAACGGCATGGAGACTTTGCATTGGCCCCTTTGCTGCAATTAAATAAGCACTTGAGAGTCTTCCGCAAGATGCTAGTGGACTTGAAATTCCCCCCTTTTCTCTACATGGAGAATCTTTTTTGCATTCATCCGTTCTTTGATGAGATTGGGGATATGTGTATGATGAAATACCCAAAACAAGGATTCATGGTCCTCTTTCTTGACCTCAAATGAACCTAGCCACTAGATGTTCGTCTCGGACTGCACACTAAAATACTTTGGATCATCCCTACTACAATTACAAAGAGCCCTATTCATAAGTATTATTGTGACCCTTTACGTATTTTTCTCCCTGATAATCTCGCACTCATCAAGCGTGATGACAAACTGAAGTACACCTCCTACCTCCTCAAATGTAATATCATAGAACTCCACCATTCTCTTTTGCAAGAGCTCCAAGTCCATGAATATATTGTTGTGTTCATTGTAGAATATGCTGGGCACACCTTCTCCCTTAGGTGTGTTGGAAGTAGCTTTGCTTTAATGCCTTTGGCCTCAAGGAGGGATGACATTGACTTCTGGATGGCACTATAACCCTTATGACTGACTCCACTTGTTGACTTCTGGATGGCACTATAACCCTTATGACTGACTCCACTTGAATCCATGGCGTATTGAATATCCGCAGCAACAGCTGCTCAAACTGTATTGTTGGTTACAAATTCATCCACTATTTCTCATTGAACCACCTTGAACTTCTTCTCTTTTATCATTTCTCTTGCTATTCTTGATGTCACGAATGGTTTTAGTTGCTTTTTGCTGTATTGAGATTGGGATTAATATTCTCTGTCAGGATGTATGACAACCCTACAAATACAGTGCTACTCTTTACTAACGTAGAGAATATGTACATCCCAAAGAAGTCCAACAGATAAAATAATATTAATTGCTAACATAAAAGACATGTGAATGAGAATGCATTCAGTGTAATCTTACCTTATGGCTTGGATTCTCTTCTTCAGGCCTCGAGAACCGAGCTCAAGTTCTCGACATTTTTGAGCTTTCTTTTCTGTATGCACCATCCAATGATTGTGTCTTTTTCTCTATATTTGCGGAGGCACTTCTTAGTTTATTAATTTAACATTCTTGTTTTTCCAATCTAACTTTCTATGTCTTGCATTCACCACAGAAGCCAAGAAGCTCATTTGCTAAGTGTTGTGAATAATGCCTTTCTCTTTCTTGTATGTAAGAAATTGACTTGCAATATCCTAGTAAGGCTGTGGTGCCGTCACCTACAAAACATAAGAGAGTTGTGGGATTTGAAAAGGGAGGATGTGAAGTAGTATAGGGGTCAATAGGATAGATGGAGCCATCACACCAAAGGTCTATGTGTTGCTTCCTCGACAACCTCATATGATCTTTAACATCTGATGAGAGCAATAGTTGTCCACTTCTGCGTTTTTGAATGGGCGCATACGCACTATCTAGATCAATGTGCAGATGGTACTTTCTCTTAATGCTTTCATGATTGGACTCTTCAATAGAATGAGTGTGTACATGGTTGTTCTCCATTGGAGTGTTATAGGAATGAGTAAGTATACTATTATATGATGTAGAGTGAAAGAATAGGACTGGTTATGGTGAGAGAAGGCTTGTATTTATCTTTTGAAATTGGAGATGAAGGTTCTAATTCCCTCCAAACTGTCTTCCGTGCAATAATATCCTCCTGAACTAACCTTATTCTTGCAGTTTCAGATGTATCATTTCAAAGAAGGTTCCAACAAACTTTAAGACGGCTGCTTGGGAGAAAATTTACCTCTCTAGCTTAGACTACACTTTTATGACTTTTACATTCTCTTTATTTTAATATTTCAAGATTTTTTTTAGAGAGAGAAAATAAGAATCGACCATTTTCTTACAAGGCCCTACGAATGCCTCCAAAATGTCCTAATGTGGGCATGAGCCAAACCATGCACTACCTCCTCATGTGAAAAAACCTTCGTGTGTATGATGATTTGGGATATTAATATAATCATCAGCATCATTACTAAAAAATGAATAAGTATCCTCACATGAAAGATTAATGGTATCATCTCCTTAAATCATCATCTATGGCATCCCCCAAGGTCATCCTCATAAACATGGTCTATCATCTATGGCATCCCCCAAGGTCATCCTCATAAACATGGTCTATCTCCATCAATGATGCCCCTATGTGACCTATATCCCATGATAAATCTATCTCCAACAATATCGGATCTAAGAAGATGTCTAGATCAAATGCAAGTATCTCAAGATCTATGCCATATGATCCACTATGGAAATCATCAATACGCATAATCCTACTACAATGTCTCACATGAATGAAATCATCACTACTCTTATGCACTATCCCTGACTGCTCAAATACATGAACTTCAACCACACGAACGATGCCAGGAATGCTATGAATACTAGGAGTAGTGGTCATACCAATGATATCTACACAAATAGAAATCCTAGAAGAATAGCCTAATGCATCTAACACTAGGAACTCAAGTCTATGCTCATAGGTGTCGCTGTCACTCGTATGCAGAGTATCACTATCCTCAAGTGTGCTAATAGATACATCACTAATCAAATGTACACTATCCCCTCTAGAATGTCACCACAATCAACTAGAGTATCTACATGATCAGTAGGGAAGATGATAAGTTCAGAAATGTCGATGCTCACTACGCTCACTGCCATCTCTACCCTCGAGATCATGCCCACATGATCTGACTCAGACACATCACTATCACATATATCATCAGCATGTGCATGTATATCACTACGATCATGAGCATGTGTGTGTGATACATCAATGTCATCATATGTGTATGTAATATACAACGAATGAGTTAGTCTAAGAATGAGAATCAATGAGAAGATGGCTAGTCGATGTTGGGGGTGAGTCGTAGAAGGTATTGAGGCCCATGCAAACACCACTGTGATGGTGCCATATGTGTAAACATGCACTACACATGTTGTGGAAAGAACTTATCTTGTCACACCATGACTCATAGGATGCTCCTGATGAATAACAATCACGATCCATCATTTGCCATGTACCATCCATATCTACATGTACATCATCAACATCTCTACACATCATCCATCCATGTCGAAACTAATCATAAGTCATGCCTCTGGTGAACTCATAAGGAAATCTCGCCCATAACCCAAAACATCTCCATGATGTATCAATATCCATGATCATAGTCAAGTCTCACAAACACCAAATGTGTGGATCCTTACACAACAAGGTGGATGTACAAACTCCCAAAAAATACCAAAAAAGTGTCCACACGTGAACAAACACTAATAAAAGCACGAAATTGTATGAATGCTTCCCACAATGCACTAGATCCCACCACAAATGATGGTCCACACTCCAAATGAGAATAAAAGAAACCCACAACACACAAAAAAATGTTACATATGATAAATCCCCAATAGACCAAGTGGTTTGTGTGTGTGTGTGTGAAGTGGCCCAAATCCTCCTTTTGCAGCTTTAGCTCCACAACAAAGTGCTCTGCTAATGTAATGGCTGAGAGGAGCAAGGATGGCTGAGAGCTCCTTGAGAACTCCTCCCTGCTCATTGAGACTTTGAGGCTTGCATGTGTAGAAAAAAAATGATGAAGGGGAGCCTCATGAAGACTGAGGCGATGAAGCTTGACGAACACTGTGTTTTTTTTCTTTGCTAGTCAACTAATCAAATCTATGCATGATGAATGAACAGTGTCAACACTGATGAGTGTTGCCCCGCTCTGTGCTTACTGGTTGAAGTTCTGTGCTTGTTGCATAGAGAGAATTGACGTTTGCTATGTGTATGTAACTGATCCTTTAGAAAGGCACGCGTTACTGAGCCATTAGGAAGGTGCACAGTTGGACACGCTTGCTAAGGCACACTTACTGAGCATGGGAGCAAAACTGAGGTGGTTGAACACGCTTAATGCTACACTACGATTGAGATGCATTAAACGAGCTGTAAACTAAGCGATTGCTGATTGATGATGTTCCACACTGAGTGATGCTGCATGATAACATGCTGCACTATGATGGTGATTTTCAAACTGCCAACACTTTTGCAAAGACAATCCTTTGACGACGCTGTGTCTGTTGCTGCTGTGAGTGCTAAGTAGCAAAGGCAATGATCACGATCTGCTGCTAAAAAACTACTACTTGCGCTCAGCCTAATTGCCAACGCTTTTGCAAAGGCAATGCTGTTGACAATGCCTATGTGTTTGAATGTTGGGAAGCAATGCTTGTTGCCGAGGAAGCACTTGTGAGGCAAAACGAAGAGAGAGAGAGAGAGAGAGAGAGAGAGAGAGAATAAGAGAAACGAAGCAATGCCTGCTATCGAGATGAAGCACTCTCCTAAACCCTAAACAAAGAAAGAGAACAAGAGAAGCACCTCAGAAATGCCTACAGAAGTGGGTTGTTTTGTGTGATCTTCGCAGTAGCTTTTGGTCATATACTGCAATAGTTATAGGGTTTCCCAAGACCGATCAGCACCTGTTACTTTTGCATAGGTTTTCCTTAGAGAGATTTGTACGAGATTAGCCACCATGAGCAGCAAAGAGAGGCTGCTCTATGCTGAAGTGAAGCCAATTACAATAAAGATCATAGGAGCAGAGCCCGCTCGCTGGAGAAGGGGTGATGATGGACTCTGTGCTACTTCATGGTGGAGAGGTTGCAGGCTTTGGCTACGATATAATTCCAGAGGAGAGGTTAGAGAGCTCTAACTACTGTGCACCCAGGGAGTAGATCCATCACTCACTCCAAGGCAATGTTCTTGCCAAAAGCCTCCAGATAGGATCGCCAAATCTATAGTCTACTAGGTCACGGTCAAAACTACCTGAAAGTAGTTGAGCATGTGTTACTTCTGAAGCTACCATTGAAGGTGCTCTTCTCTACTGTGCATTTTGTTTAAGAAGAGGTAACCTTTGCATTTTTGCTCCAGCTTGCAGTAATTGTGGTTGGGTTTTGCTTCTCAAAGGCCTAGAATGCGGATCTATCAAGTTGACAAGGATTTCAAACAGCATCATAAACAATTTCATCAACATTGAAGGATTTCTGCAATTTCAAGAAAATCTTGGTCCCAACTTCAACATTATTGGCCAAGATCAACATACAACAGTAGTAGCTCAACAACAAAACCAGGAAAGTCATTAAGTTTTAGCTCTATTGCTCTTCTGCAAGCATTCTCAAGGCTATTGATCAATAAAATTTATCTATCATACTGAAAATGCAACATGCATGTTGACATGGTGAAAGATTTGATGTTTGGACACATGCTAAAGCTGTGCAAAATACTGTAAAACTAGTACAATCCCTCTCAGATTTGAATTGAGACCAATGGTTAGGCAAATGTGCTTCCATTATACCAAGGGATTCTTGTTTTCCATTCATAATATTGAAGAGTAGCATGCAAAGCATAGTGCAAGTGACAAGAAGAGGCTGAGTTATATAGGCTACTAGCCATTAAAGGACACAGATGACATGCATGTTGCTAGGTTAGATATAGATTGATGTTCTTATAGAGAAGAGCTATTAGGAAACAGCTGTAAGCATGAGAAGAGCTTTTAGGAAATAGTCATGATTGCAAACTTAACAAGTCTGTGTGCAATACTTACTTTGACAAGTACAAGTGAAGTCAATGTCAAAAGCAAACATATCAAGTTTGAAGAGAACCAAAGAGATTTTGGCTTGCAGTAACACCAAGGTTCGACAATACTTGAGAGAGCTTAGCAGCAGGCACACGGTCACAGCTGCAAACAGAAGGCTTATTGACCAGTTTATGAGTGCAGAGTACAACAGCAAGCTGTAAACAGAAGGCTCATTGACCAATTTGTCATCATCAATCTCTTACAAAGCTCTCAGCCTTTTTGGCAAACTGGTGGTTGTAGAAGTTGATGTGCTTGCCCTTTTGGTAGAAGTTACCATCGACGAATGCCCAGTTGTTGTAGTTGTCCTCATCGAGCAGGGTGAAGGGACCTCGACTGAAGAGCTAGATGGTGAAGCGGTGTGCCAATTGCTACTATAGGGGGACGACCACCATTGTGCCCTCAAAATAGCTGGTGTCGGGGAGGGCTCCGACACCTTGGCATTCAGGTTGCGAAAGGAGCAAGAGAACTCAATCCACGAGCATCTGAATGGCCTTCCATTCCAGGCACACCAGAGCCCCTCCAGATGTCATTGCCTTCTCTACCTCCTCCACACTTAGTTGCACGTGGGGCTTTTCTCCCACATGCTGCCACCTGTAGGAAGCTTGCATACCCCTACACCTCCACCTCCACCGCCACCTCCACCTCCACCTGCTTTTGCACACTCGTCATCTGATGTGCTTCTACAACTAAAATGTACCAGCAAATTAGGATCTCTCGATCTTTCCACAAGCTCTACGCAAGCACATGCACACAAAATAGTAAGCCCATGAGAGAGAGAGAGAGAGAGAGAGAGAGAGAGAGAGAGAGAGAGAGAGAGAGAGAGAGAGAGAGAGAGAGAGAGAGAGAGAGAGAGAGAGAGAAGTCAACGTTACGTTGAAAAATAGGTTATTTCTTTGTTTAAATCAAAAAACTCTTCTTTCTCATGTCAAAATGTATTCTACTTACACTTGATAGTCACTTTTCACACCCGAATGCATTAAAAACACCTACACTTTTGTAGGAAGGGAAACTTCTATTCGAATCCATGTATTAAATACACCTTTTTGCAAAGGAGGGAAAATCCCCCCCTCGCAAACTTCCTGTTAGCCTTAAACAATATCTCATGCTCTTTTCATTTCCTCTACCTTCTACTGCACTCCATTTTTTGAAGCTTCAGGCTTTTGTACTCCATTCCTTGTTGAAAAGATGGGTAGCAAATCTCGTTTTATATCAATCGGATTTTGCCCCACTAATGCCATCATAGATGATTCAATTCCTAGGGCAAGGAGACCAAGATCATCAGTGTTTACTATACTTGTATTCTAACTCTCTCAATGCGCAAAATCAATGGACAAGTGCTAATCACCAAGGGCACATGGGTCCTTACGTAGTCAAGGAAGAAAAGAAAGATAAGCAACAAGAATACATTTAGGGCATCATGGAAAGGAAGAGTAAAAGACTTCAAGATAGAGACTAGAAGGACAACCATCAAGGAAGTCCTAGTGCAGCATATATATATGCATAATGAGCTTGTGCTTGAGAATCCATATGACATAAAATTTTCCTCGCATAGACAAAACTGTAAGTAAATCTATCACTTGTCAATCTTTCATTTTCTCATAATGGTCTATCTTGTTAATGACACTCCTACTTGACATTACAAATTTGAATGTACTCTTTTAACATAATTAATCAATAGCCTTTTGTTCGATGCAGTACTTTCAAAAAATAATACAATGTATACTACCTTCCAAGACACATTACTTGAGTGAGAATAGAACAATTGAAAACATTACATTACAAAAAAGGATTTCTCATTACATAATCTTACAGTCTTTTGATTTGTACAATCCATCTAAATATGGAATCAATTATTCTTCCAAATAAACATCATCTGCATTACCTTCTTCGAAAGGAAAGGGTGATATCCATGTTCCCATCAGATTGTACATAGCCTTCTCAAGGGTATCATCAATTAATAATATATTTGTGGGATTATATGGGTGTTGGATATCCACATAGCGCTTCATAAGTAAGGGAACCCCAGGTTTTTTGGGATGAAAAACACATGGAGAAATGTAACAGTGCCTTTGGTCATATATGAAATACAATTCTGTTACCTCAATCATAGATTCTCTCAAAACTAGCATGATAAGGGGCCTCAAATTATGCGTCATCATTGAGGACCATATGGCCAATCTAAAGTGCTTAGTTACAAAGTTGATAAATTGATACAATTTGGACCTTAGCATGACATGCATTTCTCCGACTTTGTAATTCCCTGTAGCATGGTCCAAAGCTCTTGGGCTGTCTTTTAAGTAGCAATCCATTAACATCCAAGATAATAAGCCTCCTCGGTGTTTGGAACAATTATTGACATGATTTTAATATGATTGAAGCTTATAATCATTGTTAAGGGACACAAAAATAGCTAATAGAAACAATTCTTACAATTGAGTTGGTTACATTACATCAGGTAAATTAGGCTTGGGATCATCATCAAGCTTGGGATCCTCACTAGCCTTGGCATCCTCATCAAACTTAGGTTCTTCATTGTTTGCCTCCCCTATTAGGTCCCATCTTGGCCTCTGCAGTTTTCTTCTCATCTGTTTTCTCTTCAGGCTTTGGCTCTACCTCTTCAGCCTGCTCTACCTCATGAGCCTTGGGATGTTCAATGTTAACCTCCACATTGGACCTTGGCTCTTCCTCTATGTGCTCAGAGGGCTTTGCCTTGTCCCCCCCCTACAACCTGAAGGAGCACCTCGACGTCTGCGGGATCAAGGAATTCCGATTGGTTCTCCTCAGACATCTCTGTGCTATTCTTTAGTATTAATCATATCATGTCACTTTGGTACCGCTCCACATAGTTACTATCATAATTCTGTAATGCCATCTGAAAAAACAAAATTCACAATGTCAGACCGCAAATCTAGCTAGATCAATGTCCACCCAATGATTCTTCCACTTACCTTCTTGGACATGAAGGGATTCATGGAGAAGAGAGACTTTGAAGAATATATTCTGCATGTATCATTGATCTCCGTCCACAGGAGTGTGGGTCTCCTTGCTTGGGGCACTTGAACAGGCTTGACCTCTGATTTGTACAGTTCATTGTCTCCATATAGGGAACCAAGAACATGAAGAAGCCTTTTTATACACCTGCATAATAAATAAGCTTTTATAATAAGATACATTGCCAACTTCAAGGAGCCATAGATACTAGAGAAAGGTGCTTTGAATGTTTACTTACTACATGCCTAACTCAGGATGTGATCTTGGTACTGAATTAAGAGTCCACACGATTCTCTTATCCAATTCTATAATGGCAAGGCTCTAATAGTTCTTGTAAAAGCAAAAATATCTAAAACTAAGGCATCCCCTATCTATTAGATGTATATAACTGAAAATTAATATGGTAACCTCCATCATATTCAAATAGGTGAACCACTTTTGAATCTCTTGCTAGAAAGTACTCCTTCTTCATAGCAGTGGTGCTACCTGAGAGTTGAGAATAAACACCTCAGAGTGGCTCTCACGTGGAAGCTAGCACTTTATTAAACTGTAAAAACAAGGGTAACTCATCAAGAAAAAAGGGAAGAACTAAAGACGGAACTACCATATCATCAGAAAATGCAACTCGGATACCTACTTTAAACAGGCATATAGGATAGTATCTATGATCTGTGATGTCCTCTTTATCAAAGTTCTAACATCCACGATGTCAAGAGAGAGTTGTTGCTTACCATCTTCCATATTCATGAAGATAAAAAAATGCCCCTCTACAAGCTCCGTAGTATCTCCAGGTTGACTGACTCCAACTCTTCTGGTTCTTTGATGTATTGTTCGTGAAGATTCTTTGGGTTTAATTTTACTTGTTGATCATTGTCTTTTCTTGCCTTCTGCTCTTCCTCCCATTTGCCGTCCTGTTCTGCCTTGGCTCTTGTGTTAATGTCATGTGTAATATCTACAATTTTTATTTTATCATGAGGAGCTCTTGTTGGTGGAATCATAAAGATGTTTTTCATTTTTGGGTCTGGAATCTCTGCAGGAGAGTGTAGAGGCTTCTCATACCTCCACCTAAGTCTCTTCAGTGTCTCACTATCCTAGGGCATTATAGTCATCCTATGTGCATGGGCACACACAACACACAGGTCATTGAAGTACTCTACAAGAAAGTCTTCAGCATAAGCCTCCTGTAGATAGAGCAAGGCGATCCTCTTCCACCTTGTGGATAGGCTCTAGTTCTCAAATATAGACCTACACACCCACTGGAATAGGAGCTTGGGAACACAACTCCACACAATTCTACGCCTTCTTCATCTTCTTCAGAATGTAGAAGTTCTGTTAGAATCTCCTTGTTCTGGCCTGTTTCAGAATATGAATAGGTTTTCCTTTCCTTGGCTTCTTTTGAGAGGCAGCCTTTGCTGCTAATCCAGGCCCCTTACCTTGTCTCCTTGTAGTGGCCTTTGTTCTCGCCATGATCTACCGGTCAGCTTGGTAGAAAAAGACATAAAATCAACCCTCTCTCTCTCTCTCTCTCTCTCTCTCTCTCTCTCTCTCTCTCTCTCTCTCTCTCTCTCTCTCTCTCTCTCTCTCTCTCTCTCTTTGTGTGTGTGTGTGTGTGTGTGTGTGTGCGTGCGGATGTCAGTAAGTGTATATCTGTGTGTGTGTGTGTGTGTGCGTGCGGATGTCAGTAAGTGTATATCTGTGTGTGCGGTTTGGCTCGAGAGAGCTCTTCAGTTTGGCTTCAAAGCACCTTATTGCACCAAATCGCAAAAACATCGCGCGCGCGTGCACACACACACACACACACACACACACACACACACACACACACACACTCTGTGTGTGTGTGTGTGTGTGTGTGTGTGTGTGTGTAGCATTACTGGATGTGTATGTCTATGTTTTATGTGTTTCTCAGTGTGTGTGTGTGTGCGCGCGCGCGCGCGCGCGTGCATGAGTGTGTGTAAGAGAAACACATACCAAAGCTGTCAGTGGCTTGATGGATCGCTGTCGTGCTCGATGGATCTCTCTCTCTCTCTCTCTCTCTCTCTCTCTCTCTCTCTCTCTCTCAGGCGCACTGTTACAAGTAGAATAAAAAAAGAGTTGTTTTTAATATTCACAAACCCCACGTGTCAATTGTAAACATCACATGTGTCCATTATTACTACACACGTGGGCTCGTTTAAAGTTATTTAATCCTCACGCCACTATTGATGGTTCTCGTATTTGAGAGAGAGAGAGAGAGAGAGAGAGAGAGAGAGAGAGAGAGAGAGAGAGCATCCTGATTTTTCAGGAACCCACAGACAGAGAGAGATTCCAGCGACGACAGACAAAAAGAGAGTCCAACATCCATGCCCACGTAACCAGAAAGCAAATGGCAACATGTAAGTTTGCTTGCTCTTCTCTCTCTCTCTCTCTCTCTCTCTCACACACACACACATACCCAGATACGCAGACACAGACATGCATGCACATATAGACAAATCCTTCACACACACACACACGCACACACACACTCAGATACCCAGACACACAGACATACATGCACAGACAGACACAATCTTTCAAACACACACATAAACACACACACTCAGATACGTAGACACACAAACATGCATGCACAAATAGACAAATCTTTCTCTCACACACACACACACACTCAGATACCCAGACACATAGACATGCATGCACAGACAAACACAATCTTTCACACACACACACACACATGGACATAGAGACATGCAAGAACAAACAAACACAATCTATTTCTCTCTCTCTCTCTCTCTCTCTCTCTCTCTCTCTCTCTCTCTCTCTCACACACACACACACACACACATAGAGTAAACCGTATGTTGTACACACACATACAGTACACTCACAAAGAGAGACAGAGAGAGAGAGAGAGAGAGAGAGAGAGAGAGAGAGAGAGAGAGAGAGAGAGAGAGAGAGAGAGTTGCACTCGATATGTCTCTTGTAAGGGTAATGGAGGTGCTTTATCGGCCAAATTGCACACACTTACAAACACATACATATAAACTTATATCACATCCACACACACACACACCACACAGAACCATATACAACACAGACACACACATATAGTAAACCCACGAGAGAGAGAGAGAGAGAGAGAGAGAGAGAGAGAGAGAGAGAGAGAGGGGGGGGGGAGTAATAGAGAGAGAGTCAGAGAGAGATACATAAAGATTTAGGGAGTTAGTCAGAGAGAGAAAGAGTGAGAGATAGAGATAAGGTGTTAGAGAAAGTAATTTAGAAAGAGGAAGAGTGAGAGATAGAGATAAGGCGTTAGAGAAAGTAATTTAGAAAGAGTTAGTGAAAGAGTGTGCAATTTGTGCATTTTGGCACGATATGGCTCCTGTAATGGTAATGGAGGTGCTTTATCGCGCCAAAACACACACACACACACACACACACACACACACACATAGTACACCCAGAGGAGAGAGAGAGAGAGAGAGAGAGAGAGAGAGAGAGAGAGAGAGAGAGAGAGAGAGAGAGAGAGAGATTGAGAAATTTGTAAAGTTTGGCACAACATAGACCTTGTAGGATTAATGGATTTTCTTTATCGTGCCAATTTGCACAAATACAATAAGGGGTGACTCCCCTTTTCTAATTCATACCAATGTCTTACTTCTCAGAAAAAAGAAAGTTTAGGTGGAAGTCACTGCGCTGTATCCTGAGTTTAGTGCTGCGGATAGGAGTGACATGCGAATGAAGTCTGCAAAGCTGTTGATGAGCACAAAGAAAAGATCTATTGACTTCACCACCACCACTAACGACCCTACAGAAGTTATGGCAAGGATAGATGAGCCACATCTTGTGAGAGGACAGACAGAAGATTAAGGGTTTCCAACTGTGGAGCCGGGAGAATCAAGTTACCCCGTTTACTTCGTAAAAGATCATAGTGATGAAGAACCCCATTCTGAAGACAAGGATGCAGAGGCAGATGAATAGGAGAAAGCAAGTGTTCTTAGTCTAGTGTCCCTTTCTAATCGACCTACTCGCCAGAGTCTCTCTGTTAAGAGGGATTTTGATTTCTCAACAGAGGCTATTGAAGAGATGCCGAAGAGGAAGAAGCAGAAGAAGAAGGAGCAATGTCTTAGCATTGACGTGAAGGAAGAGAAGGAAGATTTTTACGAGAGCAAGAATCTAGCTCTAATTGATGAGAAACTCTTTGATTTTGTCTAAAACGTGGGAGTTGCTGAAGACTTTCACATTATTACAGAGATGTTTAATAAGCCTTTGCAAGTGGAGTCCATTTTGCCTCAGCATGCAGAGTACCTGTCGAAATACAAGGAAGATTTCAAAAAATTACTATGCAAAGGCAGGCTGCTGTGCTAAATAATCCGGCTTACGTGCACTTGTTGGATTGTGCACTAAGCAGGAAGGCAAATAGTTTTCTATACAAGAAGTACCAAGAACTACCATCTTTCTACAAGCCTTCTTGGTGTACCTTGCACTTAAGTTGTTGCAGGTTGTTATATGAGCCATTTGGATTCCTCTGCTACCTGCAATGCCCTTATAAAGACCTTCCTGAAATGGGTGAACTATTTTATGAAGGTACTATCCAATATGAAATTCCCCTAGAAGATAGATTACCCTCCGAGGAGGCAGAACTTGAGGAAGATATTGAGTTAGTACAGGAGGAAGAGGACTCAAAGTCGATGGATATTGTTGCTCTAAAGACGTCAACAATACATAGACCATTGGATGTAGATCTCTTCAAAGTGGAGCAGTGTGGTCTAGTATTGCCAATGCTACCAAAATTCATTATTGATAACAATCGTTATGTACTGTTGGCTGACATTCAGAATATTTTCAGCCTGAGGGAAGATTTTGCTTTATCTGTTATTGCCAATTTTCTAGAAGAGGGTAGTGGTTTTGTCTTGGAAGATGATGCAGATGACTTAGCATTGGAGGAAAATTATAATAGTAAAGAGTGTCTTAGTATTTGTTTGGGCAAAGCACATAAATTCAAAGAGGATGGATTTGTGCCAGATGATAAAACCTTCATGGAGCTGCAAGCCAAATATGGCTTTGATAAGTTGAATGACTCCACGAAGGAGTTTATGAACAAAGTAGGAGAAGATACTAAAAGTTCTATTAACCTTTGGCAAGACCAACTGTTCGTGACAGATGAGACTTAGGCTCTCTCTCTCTCTCTCTCTCTCTCTCTCTCTCTCTCTCTCTCTCTCTCTCTCTCTCTCTCTCTCTCTATGTACGTGTGTGTTGTGTGTGTGTGTGTGTGTGTGTGTGAATTTGATATATAGACTTATGTTTCCTTAATTATTTTGTTTTGCAGAGTACGTTTGAAGTCAAAGACAAATTCTTGTAGCGGCATAAAAGGATATTGTGGCCGAGATGCAGCTCTCTCTCACTATCTAAGCAGATTGCCTATGACAAAGGTTATAGTCTACCACAATGCCATGAGCCAGGAAGGAAAAGTTACAAATTTTGTATTCAATACATTGTCCCTATTCCTAGGTGCAATGATTATTCCTAAGAGTTATGAGAAGATTATTTTGATAGAGAAGTCTAGTGCCTTAGAAATTTTTGAATGCTACCCTGGTTATTCCGGCAACCGAAGGGGTTACTTTCATACATATGCTGTAGTAGCATTGTCTCTAGGCATAGAGAACCTAGAGGAACTAGAAGAGTATGGCAAACACCGTTTGCTAAGGTATAAACGAAAGCCAGATTCACTGGAATTACCAAAGTCATTAGAATGGAAAGATACATTGTAAAAGACTTATGTGTTACATCTATCTATCTAATAAAAATCTTTTGTTCTCTCCATTTGTTTTGTGCTTCTATGGCATTTGAGTTTTTAAATGCTTCAGAATTCTTCAATCTCTTCCTTTCCATATGTCTGAGTGTCTACATCATTTTGAATGACCTCAAGGTTTCTTTTTTATGTAGTTGTTTGCAGTATCCTTCTATAGAACCATTGGAACACTTCTTTCACTTAAATTTTCCACCACCATGTTGTGTGTGCGTGAAATATGCATTTCGGGCCAGATAGTGTGATTTCTCGAGTCCTTGTGTGTTCCAAATGCTAGGATCTCTGTACTTGTTGATAAAGTAAGTCATGTGGTTGTAGAGAATATGCTGCATAAGAAAACATACAATGCAAGTTAGTATCGATGGCTAGGAAACAAGAGCAAGCTAGAAACATACCATATGTAGTGTGTAATGTTGGTGTCAGTCCAAGCAGCTTTGAAAACGCTTATAAGTTGTCTTGAAAGCTCTTTTTGTCTTACTGGGAGTAATTGACTTTCTCACACATTTGGAACAGAGTATCACAATCAAACGCCAAACATCTGCTTTGACATTCCTTGAAGCACCTTCATGGTCTTTCACTGCGTTATGAAGCTTTTTCCACTGTTGGTATTCGATTTGATTTGTGTAGGTTGTTGTATATTGCTTTCCTAACTTTGTAAGTTTGTGTTACTGATTATTCATTGGCTTGGAAAGAAATCTTCTTGCCTTAACACCTCCAATAGAGGGTTCACTGGAATTTCCTTTTCATTTGATGATTTTTTAGTGTCCTTTAGAATCTGAACATTACCTCCATGTAGTCCAATTTCTGAAAGCACCTTCTCCAATGCACTGATGTCTTCTTTCCTCTCTCCTACATTCTTGATCTTCCAAGCAAAAACAATGTGGAGATATACCAATTTCTCTATGATACAGCACAAAGCATGAAGCGTGCATGTATGCACATTGGAAAGAGAAATCTCAAACACTGGTTTAAAGTTCTCATCCAAAATTTGTCTGTTGGGTGGCATGGAGACTTTGCATTGGCCCCTTTGCTACAATTAAATAAGCACTTGAGAGTCTTCTGCAAGATGCCAGTGGACTTGAAATTCTCCCCTTTTCTCTACATGGAGAATCTTTTTTGCATTCATTCGTTCTTTGATGAGATTAGGGATATGTGTATGATGAAATACCCAAAACAAGGATTCATGGTCCTCTTTCTTGACCTCAAATGAACCTAGCCACCAGATGTTCGTCTCGGACTGCACACTAAAATACTTTGGATCATCCCTACTACAATTACAAAGAGCCCTATTCATAAGTATTATTGTGACCCTTTCCGTATTTTTCTCCTTGATAATCTCGCACTCATCAAGCGTGATGACAAACTGAAGTACACCTCCTACCTCCTCAAATGTAATATCATAGAACTCCACCATTCTCTTTTGCAAGAGCTCCAAGTCCATGAATATATTGTTGTGTTCATTGTAGAATATGCTGGGCACACCTTCTCCCTTAGGTGTGTTGGAAGTAGCTTTGCTTTAATGCCTTTGGCCTCAAGGAGGGATGACATTGACTTCTGGATGGCACTATAACCCTTATGTTTGACTCCACTTGAATCCATGGCGTACTGAATATCTGCCGCAACATTATCATTTCTCTTGCCATTCTTGATGTCAGGAATGGTTTTAGTTGCTTTTTGCTGTATTGAGATTGGGATTAATATTCTCTATCAGGATGTATGACAACCCTACAAATACAGCACTACTCCTTACTAACGTAGAGAACATGTAAATCCCAAAGAAGCCCAACAAATAAAATAATTTTAATTGCTAACATAAAAGACATGTGAATGGGAATGCATTTAGTGTAATCTTACCTTATGGCTTGGATTCTCTTCTTCAGGCCTCCAGAACCGAGCCTCAAGTTCTCGACATTTTTGAGCTTTCTTTTCCGTATGCACCATCCAATGATTGTGTCTTTTTCTCTATATTTGAGGAGGCTACTTCTTAGTTTATTAATTTGACATTCTTGTTTTTCCAATCTAACTTTCTATATCTTGCATTCACCACACAAGCCAAGAAGCTCATTTGCTAAGTGTTGTGAATAATGCTTTTCTCTTTCTTGTATGTAAGAAATTGACTTGCAACATCCTAGGTAAGGCTGTGGCGCCATCACCTACAAAACGTAAGAGAGTTATGGGATTTGAAAAGGGAGGATGTGAGGCAGTATAGGGGTCGATAGGATAGATGGAGCCATCACACCAAAGGTCTATATGTTGCTTCCTCGACAACCTCATATGATCTTTAACATCTGATGAGAGCAATAGTTGTCCACTTCTGCGTTTTTGAATGGGCGCATACGTTCTATCTAGATCAATGTGCAGATGGTACTTTCTCTTAATGCTTTCATGATTGGACTCTTCAATAGAATGTTTGTGTACATGGTTGTTTTCCATTGGAGTGTTCTAGGAATGAGTAAGTATACTATTATATGATATAGAGTGAAAGAATAGGACTGGTTATGGTGAGAGAAGACTTGTATTTATCTTTTGAAATTGGAGATGAAGGTTTTAATTCCCTCCAAATTGTCTTCCGTGCAATAATATCCTCCAGAACTAACCTTATTCTTGCAGTTTCGGATGTATCATTTCAAAGAAGGTTCCAACGAACTTTAAGACGGCTGCTTGGGAGAAAATTTACCTCTCTAGCTTAGACTACACTTTTATGACTTTTACATTCTCTTTATTTTAATATTTCAAGATTTTTTCTAGAGAGAGAAAATAAGAATCGACCATTTTCTTACAAGGCCCTACGAATGCCTCCAAAATGTCCTAATGAGCCAAACCATGCACTACCTCCTCATGTGAAAAACCCTCTGTGTGTATGATGATTTGGGATATTAATATAATCATCATCATTACTAAAAAATGAATAGGTATCTTCACATGAAATTTTAATGGTATCATCTCCTTAAATCATCATCTATGGCATCCCCAAGGCCCCCAAGGTCATCCTCATAAACATGGTCTATCTCCATCAATGATGCCCCTATGTGACCTATATCCCATGATAAATCTATCTCCAACAATATAGGATCTAAGAAGATGTCTAGATCAAATGCAAGTATCTCAAGATCTATGCCATATGATCTGCTATGGAAATGATCAATATGCATAATCCTACTACAATGTCTCACATGAATGAAATCATGACTACTCTTATGCACTATCCGTGACTGCTCAAATACATGAACTTTAACCACACGAACGATGCCAGGAATGCTATGAATACTAGGAGTAGTGGTCATACCAATGATATCTACACAAATAGGAATCCTAGAAGAATAGCCTAATGCATCTAGCACTAGGAACTCAGGTCTATGCTCATAGGTGTCTCTGTCACTAACCTCAAGTGTGCTAATGGATACATCACTAATCAAATGTACACTATCCCCTCTAGAATGTCACCACAATCAACTAGAGTATCTACATGATCAGTAGGGAAGATGATAAGTTCAGAAATGTCTATGCTCACTACGCTCACTACCATCTCTACCCTCGAGATCATGCCCACATGATCTAACTTACACACATCACTATCACATATATCATCATCATGTGCATGTGTCAGTGACATCATGTGCATGTATATCACTATGATCATAAGCATGTGTGTGTGATACATCAATGTCATCATATGTGTATGTGTACAATACAACATCATCCATCATCCCCATCATAATATACAACGAATAAGTTAGTTTAAGAATGAGAATCAATGAGAAGATGGCTAGTCGATGTTGGGGGTGAGTCATAGAAGGTATTGAGGCCCATGTAAACACCACTGTGATGGTGCCATATGTGTAAACATGCACTACACATGATAATGGTCCATTAGACCGAAAAATTTCCTTCTGAACATTCCTTCACGAGAATTTCAGTTAAGCTAGTCCTCAATTTGACATCCCTTAACTTGATCTACCGATCAAGTATTAACAGTAGCATTCTGACAGCACAACCCACTAATCTCATAGTGATTTGCTGAATTCATTATCATCATTCTAGTTATGAATATCATCACAGGGACTCGTCCCATTCCCCCTCATTGAGTTTTCATTATATTTCAACTAATTTTTAGAAATCAACATTTTCCAATCAGCATTTTTTACGCCACTTTTTGTACCCACAATAGCTACCACTTAAAATCCTCAATCTTGTAGATCAAAAGAGTGGGTAGATACTAAGATAGTAAAAAATTATGAGCAATATTAAAAGTATGACATATGTAAGGAAGAGGAGTTCTTTAAAGGAGGTGCATATTTCACATAAGATGAAGAGTTGAAAATGTACAAGGTTTATTAGTAAAAAATTATGAGCAATATTAAAAGTATGACATATGTAAGGAAGGGGAGTTCTTTAAAGGAGGTGCATATTTCACATAAGATGAAGAGTTGAAAATGTACAAGCATTTAATGAGAAGGATCACATGCGCATTTTGTTTTGAGAGGAACTTATTCATGCAAAGAAAGCCAGCAAGCAAGGAGACTTCACTGAGTCTAGTTGGATCAACAACAGTGCTAAAGACCGTCAAATGCCATTCTTTATCATCTTTATATTTCTCTGTAATGAGCTCCATCCAAGCCACTGTGCGATGGTTCCCCTCCCACACATAGAACATTTTATTGGAAAGAAAAGACAACCCCTTCTTGGTTCTCAACTCATTCTCAAACTCTTTATCTATAGCCTGCCAGTGGGCATCCCATGAATCCCTCATCTCATTTGTCATCGGAATTGCAACACCACAAGGGGAGACATCAGAGACAATGAAAATACCCTTCTCTAGACAGTAAGCTTCACACTCTAAGGCTATTTTGAGTAGCAAAGTGTCGCTTCTCAAACCTCGAACCCTAGGGTATGGAAACATCCTACAAAGGGGAATGGGTGGGCACATTGAAACATCTAAAACCCTGCATTTAGCCAATACATCTCCACCTTTCATAATTTCCACCACCTCATTTTCTCCTTCCTCTTCTTTCTCACTACACATGGACTGCATAGTGCTGCTAGCCGGTTGAGACAATACTTGTTCTTTATGTCTTCTTTTAGAAACCTAGGAAGACATTAATCAAACACAAAACAAACAACATCTGAAACATAGAACTTAGAAACTGGCAAACTCAATATAAGCAACATAAAATATACCCTAGAAAAAGCATACAAACAAGAACCTAGATAGGAGAGAAATCATCGCTGCCACTCTCATCTGCTGTGTAGGACTAGATGCACATACTCCTTTCTCCTTGCTCGTTGGCTGAATTCTAAATCATTAGTTCACACGGAAATATCAAGAAATCAAAGCTGTAACAATTGAATGTAAAATCTTACTGTAAGAGACCCGAACTCCCTATGTTTTTTTGCTTGTTGTCTCTTTCGTGGAGGCATGATTATTCCCTAACATTTTAGAAAATTAAGATCATGGCCATGAGGTAATCAAGATCATGGTCATTGTGGCAAGCATCCTAAACTCTTCTACTCACTCCTAATAAATTTACCTATCATAAGATTAGTGGCAAGGGGCTAAGGTCTCATTGTTTGTGGCCTTAGCAACTTGCCACCAAGGGCAAGAAACCATGCCCTTAGTATTTTGTGCTTCTATTTTGTGCTTGGCCAATGCATAAATTTGCAAGTAAAATTGAAACTAGAGATTGAATATCTGCGTGGTTTTTGTTGCTTATAAATAGAAGAGGCAACCCACAATGAGTATGAACATCAAACTCTTCACTTACATCAACAAGAGAGAGATGCTATGTCCATTAAGGCATCCACCTTCTACTCGAATGTGGTGGAGGAGGGAGCCGAGGGAGTGGATGGAGGCTAGGCTGCACATGCCTCGACATCTCCGAGTTGCTCTTGCAATGTGGGGATGGTAGCCTCTATAGCCTTTGGTGCATCTTGATACAGGCCTTTGATGATAATGAACTCATATGGAGCATAGGGAAGGCAAGAAAGCCCATACGCTGGCGTATGGGCTTTCTTGCCCTTAGCGGGAAGGAGCTAAGACCCACGGGCAAAACAAAACAGCCTTGTACTTCTCTAGATTCACTAATCCCTCAGCTGTGCAGATCGCTAGGGGCAGATCCAGGTCTTATCTCACCACCCAAGAGTGGAGACGGAGGCTGAGATGGAAGAGCGTTACTGCTTTTGACATCTAGGATGTATGGGTCCTAGCTCCTTCCCACCAAGGGCAAGAAAGCCCATACGCTTGTCTATGGGCTTTCTTGCCCTTGGTGGGAAGGAGCTAAGACCCACACATGCTATGCAAGCCCCTACAATACATGCAAGCCCTTGACTTTACAGTCTTCTCTTAGGTGAGTAATGTATACCAAACTCTCTGCAGCCACTCATATCAACTGTATATATAACTATGCATCAGCCTATCCATTCACATGTATAAAAGAACACTCTGAGTTAACCAAATTAACACTCAAATTTGCCTATGAGCATGCGGATCTGCAGTCAACTGTTGACTTTTGTAATGACATCGGGCTGAGTAATGCATCACCAAAGCCCGCGGCTGACTCTTCTAACTATCTTCACATCAAGGCATATAGCTAGGTATTAGGGTATACAAAAATATCTGGATATACCTTCCAAAATCAAGACTTGAAATACACAAAAACAACCCTGTTTAAGAGGGATTTTGTGCAACAACTAATTTTCTCCCCATGTCCATTTCTAATTCTCCCATAAATCTCCCAACAAAGAAACTCCACAAATTATCCATTCAGCATCCATTATCACTTATGGCTTAACAACACATCTTTGCCTCTATGAGGCATCGCCTCCCTATGCGCTAGGATGTATCTCACCACCTTTGAGATCTAGGAGGTATGGGTCTTAGCCCCTTCCCACCAAGGGCAACAAAGCCCATACGCTGGCGTATGGGCTTTCTTGCCCTTGGTGGGACGGGGCTAAGACCCACACATGCTATGCAAGCCCCTACAATACACGCAAGCCCTTGACTTTACAGTCTTCTCTTAGGTGAGTAATGTATACCAAACTCTCAGCAGCCACTCATATCAACTGTATATATAACTGTGCATCAGCCTATCCATTCACATGTATAAAAGAACACTCTGAGTTAACCAAATTAACACTCAAATTTGCCTATGAGCATGTGGATATGTAGTCAACTGTTGACTTTTGTAATGACATCAGGCTGAGTAATGCATCACCAAAGCCCATGGTGGCTGACTCTTCCAACTATCTTCACATCAAGGCATATACCTAGGTATTACGGTATACAAAAATCTCTGGAATACCTTCCAAAATCAAGACTTGAAATACACAAAAACAACCCTGTTTAAGAGGGATTTTGTGCAACAACTAATTTTCTCCCCATGTCCATTTCTAATTCTCCCATAAATCTCCTAACAAAGAAACTCCACAAATTATCCATTCAGCATCCATTATCACTTATGGCTCACAACACATCTTCGCCTCTATGAGGCATCGCCTCCCTATGCGCTAGGATGTCTAGGATGTATCTCACCACCTTTGAGATCTAGGAGGTATGGGTCTTAGCCCCTTCCCACCAAGGGCAAGAAAGCCCATACGCTGGCGGGAAGGGGCTAAGACCCACACATGCTAAAATACATGCAAGCCCTTTGGCTCTCGGCTCTTCTTTCGGCTCTTCTCTCGGCCCTCTTCACCAAGGTGTCTCGGCAGTTAGGAAACGCAAACCCTCTTCTCTCTCGGCAGTCAGGAAACGCAAACAAGTAGAATTCCAAGCAACTGGAAATGCAAGCTACCTGATGGTGTTTATGCATTTAAACTTACTGCAACAATACCAAGGGAATGCACTGTGTCTACTTTATCTCTACATTCCAAGGATGTTGTACATGGTAGAGATGACGGTGGGCATATATTCTCATCAGTACAAAATCCCTCTTTTTCTTGTTTGGGAACTCCATCAATCCTTGAACCCTGTCTATCTAGTTTAGGGACACCCATAGAAAATAAAGTTCTTAGTATCTTGTCTCTGATTAGACGATTGCCTGTTAACGACACTCTTCTCAATGCTTTAATGAATGCATCTGAAGTTAGAAAAGTTGATGAACTTCCATCACAGTACGATGGGGATATTGTTTTTGAGCTCCCTGTTGCACCACACGGTAAGCCAATGGCTGGAATGGAGCAAAGATATGATGGTCATGTGTGGGTGGAGTATAACACATGTACAAAGGAATGTTTTGATGGTGTTGTTAGGCGTAGTTCTTGTGGGGGACATCTAAGATGTTGTAATGTGGAGTGCCCTTATTATGAGCAGACGAAGGGAAGCAATCAATCTCAATGGAAGGGAAAACTTAAACAAGTGCCCAGAATTGGGTTTTTATTAAGTTCTGAAACCGGCACTTTAGTTTGTCAACATTGCTCTACTTTACTGGAATGCTTGGCTGTGTGTGAGTCTTCTATTTATTATTGCTACCCTACAGATAGAACTACTACAACAAGATGTGTCATACATCAAGGTAGTCACAGGCATCAGTTGGGGTGTCAAAAACAAATGAGACTTTTGTGCATACTTTGGTGCAAGATAGAGCTTCCCATGACCTATATGCAAAGTGTAAAAAGGTTGAGACAGGTGTAGCTCAAGATATAATTATGGACATGCTCTTTGATGACACTGATATCACTCCTGATATGGGAGATTTGGGAGTCGAGCAGCTTTTGGAAAGAGTTACACCACTTGTACAAAGAAAAAGGTTAGGTCTAAACTTTGTGTACATTTTTTGAAACTCACATGCTGCAATGGTTGACTTGGTATTTGATTAGGATTCTGAGTTCCATGGATATTGCCCGTCAAAATGTGAAGGGATCGGTTCTTGGGCTTGAAGCATTACTAGATCTTAAGGAGAAAACAAATAGGCGATACCCTTTCTTTCATAGCCTCTTATTTCCAAACTAGCTGGCAAGCAATGTGGAGCCTCATGTATTTAAGATGTCCTTTGTGGGTCCTGGAAGTGGGATCGACTTGGTTAATCAAATGAGGCCAGGTGGACCATTAGAGAAACAATTTGTCCACTTTGATCATGTGCACAGGACAAGTGGCTGGACCACAATGAGTGCACATGTTTATCACCTTTTTGTTAGAGAATTGCTTACAATTGTAGTAGGTGAGTTCAAGGTGGAGAATACAAATGCACAGGTTTTATTTTGGACTTTGATGAATGAAAGGTTGCAGCAATGTGGATTTGAGAGTGCAAAGTTTGTAGGTTTCATGGCGGATGAGGCACAAGCAAATTGGCTTGCAGTGCGTACTGTTTTCAATAAAGGTAAAAGGAATGTGATGATGTTCAAGGAATGCTCGTGTTCTTTTCACTGGGAAAAGAGTATGCTGGAACATACACGAATTTGTATCAAACCACAATTTCAAGAAGAGCATAAGGATTTGTGTCGACGATGGAGAGATGCACCAAGTGAAGTGTCAGCCGCATCAGCAAAGGACAAACTTGTTACATTTTGGAGTTTGGGACATGCGCATGAGACAGAGCTACATTCATTAGAGACATGGTTATCTTGGTGGGAGGTGCGGGGATTTCACTGGGCGAAATGGGTATTTGACACAAGGGGGTGGAGGTCCATTTGTGCCTATGGTTAATCTCTCAGAGTCTAAGCATGCATCCATGTGAGCAGCTTTGGGATACGCTCAACAAGTTAGCTTGTTCTTTGCTTCAGCTCTGCAGACCTTGCCATGTCAGTCTTGCAAAGTGCCCATTATAAGGCCTACTTGATAGGAAGACATGAGGGGTCTGGGCCGGGTTTAAATCAAATTAAGAAAGATTTATGTCCGGAGACGAAGGGGTTCAAGCAAAAAAAAATCTTGTGGACCTTGCATCAACAGTTTGGAGGAACAAGATATTGTTGCTCCAGATGCTCAGAGAACAGTCCTGAAAAGTGTGATGCGCAAGAGAAGAAAAATGGATGCAAAAATTATACTTGATACAGATAGTCATCGGCCAGAATATGAGAACATTACTATTCATGTTCCAAGACCAAAAGGGGGTGCTTCATGCATTCATGGGACCTCAAAAGAGAGTGAGGTTGATGTGAAAGAAAGGGCTATCCGGAGAACACCACCCAAATGTCAATCTACATGCTGGGGTATTTTGGAAGGGAGAGCCAAACGTTGTGGAGCTTTCATTCTTGACAAGAAGGAAGGGCCACTAAAGGGTATTCCTGCACCTTGCTTCAAAGGACGTCGACAGTATAGGGATAAGGAGAGTTGGCAGATGTTCTACTTTTGTCCATCGAGTGTAATTCATTCAGCTAGAGTGGATCAGTAGATTCAAAAGTCTTGTGGGCCAGCTCCTCTTCTTTGGAAGGTTGCTAGAGGCACATGTTTGTCTATGGAAGAGACAACCAAACTCATCAACGCGGGTTTTATTTTGGAGGGTGTAAAACACAGTGTTTCCACTATTCAGACAACACCATCCAATGTTCGCTCAACCAGCAGAGATGATGGCCACATTGTAAGATGGAGGGAGAAGATAAGCAAGGCAAGCCAAGATTGCATCAACAAAGCACTTATAATGGAAGGAGAGGTAGTGCGTGAGACAGTTGTAAGTCGAGCAGAGACACATTTTTTGGATTTCCACAACTGATTCAAAGAAATCTGGAATCTCCTTTGCATGAAGCGTGCATATATGCACATTAGAAAGAGGAATCTCAAACACTGGTTTAAAGTTCTCATCCAAAATTTGTCTGTTGGGTGGTCATCTCCACCACTTAGAGTCCATCACCCTTGTGGAGTCCATGCAGTAAAGGCATGGAGACTTTGCATTGTCCCCTTTGCTGCAATTAAATAAGCACTTGAGAGTCTTCTGCAAGATGCGAGTGAACTTGAAATTCCCCCCTTTTCTCTACATGGAGAATCCTGTTTGCATTCATCCGTTCTTTGATGAGATTGGGGATATGTGTATGATGAAATTACCAAAACAAGGATTCATGGTCCTCTTTCTTGACCTCAAATGAACCTAGCCACCAGATGTTCGTCTCGGACTCCACACTAAAATACTTTAGATCATCCCTACTACAATTACAAAGAGCCCTATTCATAAGTGTTATTGTGACCCTTTCCGTCTTGATAATCTCGTACTCATCAAGCGTGATGACAAACTGAAGTACACCTTCTACCTCCTCAAATGAAATATCATAGAACTCCACCATTCTCTTTTGCAAGAGCTCCAAGTCCATGAATATATTGTTGTGTTTATTGTAGAATATGCTGGGCAGACCTTCTCCCTTAAACTCTCCTACAATGTGGTATGAGTGAGCAACATAGTGAGGAAGCTGTTATATGTTTAATTCCTCCCTATGTCTCCAAACGTTTGTAGGCGTGTTGGAAGTAGCTTTGCTTTAATGCCTTTGGCCTCAAGGAGGGATGACATTGACTTCTGGATGGCATTATAACCCTTACGACTGACTCCACTTGAATCCATGGCATACTGAATATCTGCAGCAAGCTGAAACTGTATTGTTGGTTACAAATTCGTCCATTATATCTCATTGAACCACCTTGAACGTCTTCTCTTTTATCATTTCTCTTGCCATTCTTGATGTCACGAATGGTTTTAGTTGCTTTTTGTTGTATTGAGATTGGGATTAATATTCTCCTTGTCAGGATGTATGACAACCCTACAAATACAACACTACTCATTACTAACATAGAGAACATGTGAATCCCAAAGAAGCCCAACAAATAAAACAATATTAATTGCTAACATAAAAGACATGTGAATGGGAATGCATTCAATGTAATCTTATCTTATGGCTTGGATTCTCTTCTTCAGGCCTCCAGAACCGAGCCTTAAATTCTCGACATTTTTGAGCTTTCTTTTCTGTATGCACCATCCAATGATTGTGTCTTTTTCTCTATATTTGCGGAGGCCACTTCTTAGTTTATTGATTTGACATTCTTATTTTTCCAATCCAACTTTCTGTGTCTTGCATTCACCACACAAGCCAAGAAGCTCATTTGCTAAGTGTTGTGAATAATGCCTTTCTCTTTCTTGTATGTAAGAAATTGACTTGCAATATCCTAGTAAGGCTGTGGCGCCATCACCTGCAAAACGTAAGAGAGTTGTGGGATTTAAAAAGGGAGGATGTGAAGTAGTATGAGTGTGTACATGGTTGTTCTCCATTGGACTGTTCTAGGAATGAGTAAGTATACTATATGAATCCTGATAATCTTTGGATGTGTCAATCCCAAGGCACCAGATGTGTAATTCTCAAAAAATAAAGATCTCAGATATATTAATCCAAAGTGCCTTTAGATGTGGCACTATGAGTATTTGATAGTTTTGAACTTTTAATGGATACAATGAAAGAAGCAAGCTCACCCTTGCTCGCGTCTAAAAATCGTAAGAAATGCCAAATTAGTTAGAAGCATTGTCGTCAATCTAACCACTGGAGCTAGAAAGTTAGAAGCATTGTTATCAATCTAACCACTAGAGCTAGAATCAGTTATGAGATGCCATGAAAGTACACCTTCGTGAAAGGTTTTGTCCTCTAGAATTTTTAGAGGATAAAATGAATGAATTTTTGGAGAGCTAACCCAAGAAGGAAAGACCCTAAAAGAATACCACCAAACTTTTGTTAAACTTCTCCGATTTACTTCAGAGATGGATGAGGTAACTCTTCTCCATCGATTCATTTGGAAGCTTAATCTACCTTTGAATAACCTCATCAAGAATGTGAAACCATCCTCTATTTCAGAAGCTATAATTATAACCAAAGACTATGATAAAGTTTTTTTAAAATATAGAAAGTGTTGAGAAGGACATGAGTCCTTCCATGTTAATCAATAATAAGAGGTCTCCTAATTCAAGAGGAACATCAAGCCCACCCCTGGCTACAAGGAATCATGAGCTAAAGCAAAAATTAGGTCAAGAAATAGGGATAGCTGGGTTAAAGATAACCGAATTCAACAAGTACTTCTATGAGTAAATAGAAGAGGATTGGTGCAAGATTCATGTGAAGTCATGTGCATGATAAATAGAGGTATTCTACAAGACGATACTAAGATTATGAAATTGCTATCATAGGTTTGATTGCGTAAAGAATTGATTTCCTTACGTTTTTCTATGATAATTTGTTAAGTACCATATTACATGGGGGTATAGAATAAGAAATTCGAAGGTTCATACCATATGAGAGGTATATGGAAACATGAAATTAGGATAATAAGACCAATTAACTTTAGAATAATAAAGACCTTTTGGAGGCACAACAAAACGAGCCAAGCACATGAAATAAATGAATCTTTAAGAACAATATTTAGATAAAAGAAGATTTTTACCTAGTGAGGACACCACTTTGAAAGAGACAGAAGGATTTACTTAGATACTACCCCAGCTCGCGAGATGAGGACATCTCAAATCTTTTAAGTGGGGGAGATTGTAAGGTCCCTCCCAAGCCATGTATGTATGTGTCTCTTTTAATATAGATTTCAATAAGGAAAGAGAGTGTAATTAGACAAGAGTGAGACAACAAGGCTAGAAACATTAGGAAAGTGTTAGAATAAAAATATTAGCTCCAAAAAATCCTAAAAGAAATAAGAACATAGGAATAGTTCTATTAAGTGATAAGTATCCCCAAAAATAGAATTTCGAATTTAGGTGATAAGTGGTCATATTTAGAGTACTTTTACATATTTAGAGTCCATGCATACTAAAAATATGGAAAAACAATGCTTTTCTAAAGATGGTGCGTTTGTGGCTATATACAGACGTTTTTGCCTATTCTACCCACGTAAGCTTGTAGACCAGATATGTTCCCATTCTTTTGACTGGATATATGACTATATTTTGGGTTTTTATCAGAGAGTTATGGCCAAAACAATTTGCTGATTCTGTCAGGGTCTTTACACAGGAAAACTGTAAGAAGGCAACAAGTAGCCTCAAGGTAATCCTAGAGTTTGAGATGTATATCCCTTCATTCTTATCTAATATCTTAGAAAAGAAGCTTAGATTGCTATGGTCTTTCGGAGGAAGAGACCAAAACTCCATAGCTTTTCTTTTAGAGAAAGAATAGTATGCCGTAGCCCTGTAAGAGAAGGCTATTTTGCCATAGACCTTCAAAAAGAGAGAAGAGTCACAGTACGAGTAAGAGGAGATAAAGCTTGGGGATGATCGGATGATTTCAATCGTAAGAGAAGGTATTAGAAGACTCTATTCTCATATGTCAAGTTCTAAAGCTCTTGTTAATGAGCAAAGGCAATGATAAACGACAAATTTCTATAAGGTGTATACATATTTTGTTTTTCAACTATATATCATTCTTAGGGGTTGAGGTATGGCCCCACTTCTCTATTAATTGTTAATAGTGATCTATTTGATTGATTTACTATTTAAAGTTTGTATTATTTTAAACAATAGCTTATGGCTAAATAAAGAATGTCTTATCCGCAATCTCAAGTTGATTTACTATTTGATTGATTTACTATTTAAAGTTTGTATTATTTTAAACAATAGCTTATGCCTAAATAAAGAATGTCTTATCCGCAATCTCAAGTTGAAATGCAAAAATCTTTGTGAAAAGGATTTTTTTCTTAAGAAGGTAACATGGATTCTAGTCCTATGGTTTAGTTGAGTAAATGGATTGTTATCTTGGTTAAATTAAGGTATAGGTACAACTCTCCTTGCCTTGACGCTGCCCCGTTCATACAACTCTCCCTGCCTTGACGCTGTCCCATTCTTGTGCTTGTATAGCTGGACGGCGGAGACATTAGTAAGACCCGGAGTTGGCCCATGGTATCCCTCATACCATTGGGAGAATGAGGTTTGCCGATTGAGGCGAGTGATTGTGATGCTGCCTAGTTCTGAGGGCCCAGGCTAGTGCCGTGAATTAGCCCACCCTAGTGCGTAGACATCCCTCTAAGGGGCAGGAGGATCGAGCGATGGAGCCTGAGAGGGAGACAGGCCGGCTTGAGTCCTCGCTAGTGGCAGCCGGTCGACGATGAGGTGTATGGTCCCGTAGGTTTTTTGCCCAGCATGTAGAGGCTGGAAGGCCGAATTCTAGATCATCGGCGGTATAAAGGAAAAGAATAAGAGAGCCGGTTTGGCTTGTATGAAATTGATTCATGTATAAACTTTTCTTTTAAATCTTGTCTTGGTATTATTGTACTGTGGAAAAAGGCTGTTTTAATAAACCTTGTGAAAAGGGCCTTAATTAAGGAACATGTTTATTTATATCAAACAGTGTGGCGGGATTAATTAGAAAATAAATTCACGCGTGAGTAGGGTGGAAAGTGGGAGGATGGAATGCCCCGACGGCACCATTCTACGGACGGATGGACTCGATTAGTCGGGTAGCTTTCCAACATATTAAGTAAAAGCCCTACATTAGATAAATAGGTTCTCGGGTAATTCTATTCTAGAAGATTAGGTCAGCGCGGCTGTGCCTTGTATGGATGAGGAAAAAAGCGTTGCCTCTAGAAATCAAGTCTTGTAGTTGCCCAATTTATGATCAATTATCCTATGGGTGATTTGATTTTTAGAAGACCAGCTCCCCCTGCAGGATAGAACTAGGTCTTACCTATGAATCATATCCTTGAATCTCTGCATGGTCAAGGTGTCGATGAGTAGGAAATTTTCTCCAAGATAAGACTTAGTAGACTATCTTAAGTGTTTCCCCTATTTTGGAAGAGGGGGAACCTTGCACTGATGATATGGTAGTTTCGTCTTTAGTTCTTCCCTTTTTCCTCGATAAGTTACCCTTATTTTTGCAGTTTAATAAAGTCCAGCTTCTGTGTGAGAGCCACTCTGAGGTGTTTATTCTCAACTCTCAGCTGGCACCACTACTATGAAGAAGGAGTACTTTCCAGCAAGAGATTCAAAAGTGGTTCACCTATTTGAACATGATGGAGGTTACCGTATTAATTTTTCCATACAAATCAGGGTATGTTACTCCTCTATCTTGTTAGTTATATACATCTAATAGATAGGGGATGCCTTAGTTTTAGATATTTTTGCTTTTACAAGAACCATTAGAGCCTTATCATTATAGAATTGGATAAGAGAATTGTGCGGACTCTTAATTCAGTACCAAGATCACATCCTGAGTTAGGCCTGTATAGTAAGTAAACATTCAAAGCACCTTTCTCTAGTATCTATGGCTCCTTGAAGTTGGCAATGTATCTTATTGTAAAAGCTTATTTATTATGTAGGTGTATAAAAAGGCTTCTTCATGTTCTTGGTTCCCTATATGGAGACAATGAACTGTACAAATCAGAGGTCAAGCCTATTCAAGTGCCCAAGCAAGGAGACCCACACTCCTGTGGACGGAGATCAATGATACATGCAGAATATATTCTTCAAAGTCTCTTCTCCATGAATCCTTTCATGTCCAAGAAGGTAAGTGGAAGAATCATTGGGTGGACATTGGTTTAGCTAGGTTTGCGGTCTGACATTGTGAATTTTATTTTTTCAGACCGCATTACAGAATTATGATAGTAACTATGTGGAGCGGTACCAAAGTGACATGATACGATTAATACTAAAGAATAGCACAGAGATGTCTGAGGAGAACCAATCGAAATTCCTTGATCCTACAGACGTCGAGGTGCTTCTTCATGTTGTAGGGGACAAGGCAAAGCCCTCTGAGCACATAGAGGAAGAGCCAAGGTCCAATGTGGAGGTCAACATTGAACATCCCAAGGCTGATGAGGTAGAGCAAGCTGAAGAGGCAGAGCCAAAGCCTGAAGAGAAAACAACAAGAAGAAGACTGTAGAGGCCGAGGCGGGACCTAGTAGGAGAGGCAAACAATGAAGAACCTAAGTCTAATGAGGATGCCAAGGCTAGTGAGGATCCCAAGCTTGATGAAGATCCCAAGCCTAATTTACCTAATGTAATGTAACCAACTCAATTTTAAGAATTGTTTCTATTAGCTATTTTTGTGTCCCTTAACAATGATTATAAGCTTCAATCATATTCAGTCTGATTAAAATCATGTCAATAATGGTTCCAGACACCGAGAAGGCTTATTATCTTGGATGTTAATGGATTGCTACTTAAAAGACAGCCCAAGAGCTTTGGACCAAGTGCTACAAGGGTTTAGGGTCGAAGAAATGCATGTCATTCTAAGGCTTAAACTATATCAATTTATCAACTTTGTAACTAAGCACTTTAGATTGGCCATATGGTCCTCAATGATGACGCATAATTTGAGGCCTCTTGTCACGCTAGTTTTGAGAGAATCTAAGATTGAGGTAATAGAATTGTATTTCATATATGACCAAAGGCACTGTTACATTGCTCCATGTGTTTTTCATCCCAAAAAACCTGGGGTTCCCTTACTTATGAAGTGCTATGTGGATATCCAACACCCATATAATCCCACAAATACATTATTAATTGATGATACCCTTGAGAAGGCTATGTACAATCTGATGGGAACATGGATATCACCCTTTCCTTTCAAAGAAGGTAATGCAGATGATGTTTATTTGGAAGAATAATTGATTCCATATTTAGATGGATTGTACAAATCAAAAGACTGTAAGATTATGTAATGAGAAATCCGTTTTTGTAATGTAATGTTTTCAACTGTTCTATTGTCATTCAAGTAATGTGTCTTGGAAGATAGTATACATTGTATTGTTTTTTGAAAGTACTGCATCGAACAAAAGGTTGTTGATTAATTATGTTAAAAGAGTACATTCAAATTTGTAATGTCAAGTAGGAGTGTCAGTAACAAGATAGACTTGAGTAATTATGTCAGAAGAGTACATTGGAGTGGGTATTGTCAAGTAGGAATGATCTTGACTGTGTTACCCATTTCTTTACATTGTATTAGTTGCTCCCTTCTAAGGAGAGGACCTTTCTTCCATTGTGAATGAAATTAAAGTGTGCCGGTGTGTCTTGCAACAAGGATTCTTAAACAATATCCTTCCATAGCTGGTTGTAAATTACATGTTTCTCGTTACATTTTCCTTGTATAGAAACAATTGTCACCAGTGTTGAAGCTTCATCAATCACTTCAATGTCTATGATGGTCCATTGCAGTTGCGGCTTCTTGATCCATTGGTACCAACTCTCCATTGATGTAACGGGACCTGCTATACCAGAAGGACAAGATAAAAGTTTGATTGAGTTGCAATCATGTACTTCGCTACTGTCTCCAATGCAATGTTACAATGGATATCATCAAAAACTTTACTCGGCCATCCCTCATCAAGAAGTCTTGCTAACAGGAATGTGTCCAAATCTTTGCAGACAAGCATGGTTCTCGCTATCTTCACCTGAAATAAGCTAAAAAGTTCCACAAACACAGTAATTGGTAGGTAAACAATAATTTTTACTACACGAGTTGGAATGCTCCCTTGAGAGCGTTGCACATCCTTGAAGAGCTTGCTCTTTGCTGACTCCATTACTGAGGAGCCACGATTGTGTTTCTTGTTGAGCAGATGGTAGAAATGATCATAGAAAAAGATTCCTGTATCTACAAGGCTTTTGTTGCTCCTTCCCTCATACTATGGTTAACAACACTTAGCAAATGAGCTTCTTTTGGCTTGTGTGGTGAATGCAAGACACAGAAAGTTAGATTGGAAAAACAAGAATGTCAAATCAATAAACTAAGAAGTGGCCTCCGCAAATATAGAGAAAAAGACACAATCATTGGATGGTGCATACGAAAAAGAAAGCTCAAAAATTTCGAGAACTTGAGGCTCGGTTCTGGAGGCCTAAAGAAGAGAATCCAAGCCATAAGGTAAGATTACACTGAATGCATTCCCATTCACATGTCTTTTATGTTAGCAATTAATATTATTTTATTTGTTGGACTTCTTTGGGATTTACATGTTCTCTAGATTAGTAATGAGTAGTGCTGTATTTGTAGGGTTGTCATACATCTTGACAAAGAGAATATTAATCCCAATCTCAATACAGCAAAAAGCAACTAAAACCATTCGTGACATCAAGAATGGCAAGAGAAATGATAAAGAGAAGAAGTTCAAGGTGGTTCAATAAGATATAGTGCATGAATTTGTAACCAACAATACAGTTTCAGCTGCTGCGGATATTCAGTATGCCATGGATTCAAGTGGAGTCAGTCATAAGGGTTATAGTGCCATCCAGAAGTCAATGTCATCTCTCTCCTTGAGGCCAAAGGCATTAAATCAAAGCTACTTCCAACACACCTACAAAAGTTTGGAGACATAGGGAGGAATTAAACATATAACAGCCTCCTCACTATGTTGCTCAAGGAGAAAAAGACGGAAAGGGTCACAATAACACTTATGAATAGGGCTCTTTGTAATTGTAGTAGGGATGATCCAAAGTATTTTAGTGCGTAGTCCGAGACGAACATCTGGTGGCTAGGTTCATTTGAGGTCAAGAAAGAGGACCATGAATCCTTGTTTTGGGTATTTCATCATACACATATCCCCAATCTCATCAAAGAACGGATGAATGCAAACGGGATTCTCCATGTAGCGAAAAGGGGGGAATTTCAAGTCCACTGGCATCTTGCGGAAGACTCTCAAGTGCTTATTTAATTGCAGCAAAGTGGCCAATGCAAAGTCTCCATGCAAAGGAGGTAATGTCCAGATTCTGAAGGACACTAAAAAGTCATCAAATGAAAAGGAAATTCCAATAAACCCTCCATTGGAGGTGTTAAGGCAAGAAGATTTCTTTCCAAGCCAATGAATAATCAGCAACACAAACTTACAAAGTTAGGAAAGCAATATACAACAACTTACACAAATGGAATCGAATACCAACAGTGGAAAAAGCTTCATAACATAGTGAAAGACCATGAAAGTGCTTCAAGGAATGTCAAAGCAGATGTTTGGCGTTCAATTGTGATACTCTGTTCCAAATGTGTGAGAAAGTCAACTACTCCCAGCAAGACAAAAAGAGCTTTCAAGACAACTTACAAGCGTTCAAAAAAGCATTCAAAGCTGCTTGGACTGACACCAACATAACACACTACATATGGTATGTTTCTAGCTTGCTCTTGTTTCCTAACCATCGATACTAACTTATTGTATGTTTTCTTATGCAGCATATTCTCTACAACATGCCTTACTTTATCAACAAGTACGGAGATCCTAGCATTTGGAACACACAAGGACTCGAGAAATCACACTATATGGCCCAAAATGCATATTTCAGGCACACACAACATGGTGGTGGAAAAAGTAAGTCAAACAGCCTACAAGAAGTGTTCCAACGGTTCTATAGAAGGATACTACAAACAACTATAAAAAAGAAACCTTGAGGTCATCCAAAATGATGTAGACACTCAGACATATGGAAAGGAAGAGATTGAAGCGTTCTGAAGTATTTAAAAACTCAAATGCCATAGAAGCATAAAACAAATGGAGAGAATAAAATATTTTTATTAATCATTGTTGGACAGATAGATGTAACACATAAGTCTTTTACAATGTATCTTTCCATTCTAATGACTTTGGCAATTCCAGTGAATCTGGCTTTCGTTTATACCTTAGCAAACGGTGTTTGCCATACTCTTCTAGTTCCTCTAGGTTCTCTATGCCTAGAGACAATGCTACTACAGCATATGTATGAAAGTAACGCCTTCGGTTGCCGGAATAACCAGGTTAGCATACAAAAATTTCTAAGGCACTAGACTTCTCTATCAAAATAATCTTCTCATAACTCTTAGGAATAATCATTGCACCTAGGAATAGGGACAATGTCATGAATACAAAATTTGTAACTTTCCCTTCCTGGCTCATGGCATTGTGGTAGACTATAACCTTTGTCATAGGCAATTTGCTTAGATAGTGAGAGAGAGCTGCGTCTCGGCCATAATATCCCTTTTATGCCACTGCAAGAATGTGTCTTTGACTTCAAATGTACTCTGTAAAACAAAATAATTAAGGAAACATAAGTCTACATATCAAATTCACACACACACACACACATACATAAAGAGAGAGAGAGAGAGAGAGAGAGAGAGAGAGAGAGAGAGAGAGAGAGAGCCTAAGTCTCATCTATCATGAACAGTTGGTCTTGCCAAAGGTTAATAGAACTTTTAGTATCTTCTCCTACTTTGTTCATAAACTCCTTTGTGGAGTCATTCAACTTATCAAAGCCATATTTGGCCTGCAGCTCCATGAAGGTTTTATCATCTGGCACAAATCCATCCTCTTTGAATTTATGTGCTTTGCCCAAACAAATACTAAGACACTCTCTACTATTATAATTTTCCTCCAATGCTAAGTCATCTGCATCATCTTCCGAGACAAAACCACTACCCTCTTCCAAAAAATTGGCAATAATAGATAAAGCAAAATCTTCCTCAAGCTGAAAATATTCTGAATGTCAGCCAACAGTACATAACGATTGTTATCAATAACAAATTTTGGTAGCATTGGCAATACTAGACCACACTGCTCCACTTTGAAGAGATCTACATCCAATGGTCTATGTATTGTTGACGTCTTTAGAGCAACAATATCCATCGACTTCAAATCCTCTTCCTCCTGTACTAACTCAATATCTTCCTCAAGTTCTGGCTCCTCGGAGGGTAATCTATCTTCTATGGGAATTTCATCTTGGATAGTACCTTCATAAAATAGTTCTTCACCCATTTCAGGAAGGTCTTTATAGAGGCATTGCAGGTAGCAGAGGAATCCAAATGGCTCATATAATAGCCTGCAACAACTTAAGTGCAAGATACACCAAGAAGGCTTGTAGGACGATGGTAGTTCTTGGTACTTCTTGTATAGAAAACTATTTGCCTTCCTGCTTAGTGCACAATCTAGCAAGTGCACGTAAGCCGGATTATTTAGCAGAGCAGCCTTCCTTTGGATACTCATTTTTTGAAATCTTCCCTGTATTTTGACAGGTACTCTGCATGCTGATGACTCCACTTGCAAAGGCTTATTAAACATCTCTGTAATAATGTAAAAGTCTTCAGCAACTCCCACATTACAGACAAAATCAAAGAGTTTCTCATCAATTAGAGCTAGATTCTTGCTCTCGTAAAAATTTTCCTTCTCTTCCTTCACGTCAATGCTAAGACGTTGCTCCTTCTTCTGCTTCTTCCTCTTCGGCATCTCTTCAATATCCTCCGTTGAGAAATTGAAATCCCTCTTAACAGAGAGACTATGGCGAGTAGGTTGCTTAGAAAGGGACACTAGACTAAGAACACTTGCTTTCTCCTATTCATCTGCCTCTGCATCCTCATCTTCTGAATGGGGTTCTTCATCACTATGATCTTTTACGAAGTAAACGGGGTAACTTGATTCTCCCGGCTCCACAGTTGGAAACCCTTAATCTTCAGTCTGTCCTCTCACAAGATGTGGCTCATCTATCCTTGCCATAACTTCTGCAGGGTCGTTTGTGGTGGTGAAGTCAATAGATCTTTTCTTTGTCCTCATCAAAACAGCTTTGCAGTTTTCATTCGCATGTCGCTCCTATCCGCAGCACTAAACTCAAGATCCAGCGCAGTGACTCCCCACTTAAGCTTTCTCTGTGTTGTATATGGTTCACTCTGTGTGTGTGTGTGGGCATGTGTGTGTGTGCGAGAGAGAGAGAGAGAGAGAGAGAGAGAGAGAGAGAGAGAGAGAGAGAGAAATAGATTGTGTCTGTTTGTTCTTGCATGTCTCTATGTCCATGTGTGTGTGTGTGTGTGTGAAAGATTGTGTTTGTTTGTGCAACAATAGATTACTATGGTCTTTCGAAGGAACAGATCAAAACTCCATAGCTTTTCTTTTAAAGAAAGAATAGTATGCCGTAGCCTTGTAAGAGAAGACTATTTTGCCATAGACCTTCAAAAAAAGAGAAGAGTCACAGTACAAGTAAGAGGAGATAAAGCTTGGGGATGATTGGATGATTTCAATCGTAAGAGAAGGTATTAGAAGACTCTATTAGCAAGAGATTCAAAAGTGGTTCACCTATTTGAACATGATGGAGGTTACCGTATTAAATTTTTCCATACGAATCAGGGTATGTTACTCCTCTATCTTGTTAGTTATAAACATCTAATAGATAGGGGATGCCTTAGTTTTAGATATTTTTGCTTTTACAAGAACCATTAGAGCCTTACCATTATAAAATTAGATAAGAGAATCGTGTGGACTCTTAATTCAGTACCAAGATCACATCCTGAGTTAGGCCTGTAGTAAGTAAACATTCAAAGCACCTTTCTCTTGTATCTATGGCTCCTTGAAGTTGGCAATGTATCTTATTGTAAAAGCTTATTTATTATGCAGGTGTATAAAAAGGCTTCTTCATGTTCTTGGTTCCCTATATGGAGACAATGAACTGTACAAATTAGAGGTCAAGCCTGTTCAAGTGCCCAAGCAAGGAGACCCACACTCCTGTGGATGGAGATCAATGATACATGCAGAATATATTCTTCAAAGTCTCTTCTCCATGAATCCCTTCATGTCCAAGAAGGTAAGTGGAAGAATCATTGGGTGGACATTGATTTAGCTAGATTTGTGGTCTTACATTGTGAATTTTATTTTTTCAAACCGCATTACAGAATTATGATAGTAACTATGTGGAGCGGTACCAGAGTGACATGATACCATTAATACTAAAGAATAGCACAGAGATGTTTGAGGAGAACCAATCGGAATTCCTTGATCCTGCAGACGTCAAGGTGCTCCTTCAGGTTGTAGGGGACGAGGCAAAGCCCTCTGAGCACATAGAGGAAGAGCCAAGGTCCAATGTAGAGGTTAACATTGAACATCCCAAGGCTGATGAGGTAGAGCAAGCTAAAGAGGCAGAGCCGAAGCCTAAAGAGAAAACAGACGAGAAGCAGACTACAGAGGCTGAGGCGGGACCTAGTAGGGGAGGCAAACAATGAAGAACCTAAGTCTGATGAGGATGCCAAGGCTAGTGAGGATCCCAAGCTTGATAAAGATCCCAAGCCTAATTTACGTGATGTAATGTAACCAACTCAATTTTAAGAATTGTTTCTATTAGCTATTTTTGTGTCCCTTAACAATGATTATAAGCTTCAATCATATTCAGTCTGATTAAAATCATGTCAATAATGGTTCCAGACACCGAGGAGGCTTATTATCTTGGATGTTAATGGATTGCTACTTAAAGATAGCCCAAGAGCTTTGGACCAAGTGCTACAGGGAATTACAAAGTCAGAGAAATGCATGTCATGCTAAGGCCCAAACTGTATCAATTTATCAACTTTGTAACTAAGCACTTTAGATTGGCCAAATGGTCCTCAATGATGATGCATAATTTGAGGCCTATTGTCACGCTTGTTTTGAGAGAATCTAAGATTGAGGTAACAGAATTGTATTTCATATATGACCAAAGGCATTGTTACATTGCTCCATGTGTCTTTCATCCCAAAAAACCTGGGGTTCCCTTACTTATGAAGTGCTATGTGGATATCCAACACCCATATAATCCCACAAATACATTATTAATTGATGATACCCTTGAGAAGGCTATGTACAATCTGATGGGAACATGGATATCACCCTTTCCTTTCAAAGAAGGTACTGAAGATGATGTTTATTTGGAAGAATAATTGATTCCATATTTAGATGGATTGTACAAATCAAAAGACTGTAAGATTATGTAATGAGAAATCCTTTTTTGTAATGTAATGTTTTCAACTATTCTATTCTCACTCAAGTAATGTGTCTTGGAAGATAGTATACATTGTATTGTTTTTTGAAAGTACTGTATCGAACAAAAGGCTGTTGATTAATTATGTTAAAAGAGTACATTCAAATTTGTAATGTCAAGTAGGATTGTCATTAACAAGATAGACTTGAGTAATTATGTCAGAAGAGTACATTGGAGTGGGTATTGTCAAGTAGGAATGATCTTGACTGTGTTACCCAATTCTTTACATTGTATTAGTTGCTCCCTTCTAAGGAGAGGACCTTTCTTCCATTGTGAATGAAATTAAAGTCTGCCGGCGTGTCTTGCAAGGATTCTTCGACAATATCCTTCCATAGCTGGTTTGTAAATTATATTTTCCTCGTATAGAAACAATTGTCACCAGTGTTGAAGCTTCATCAATCACTTCAATGTCTATGACGGTCCATTGCACTTGCGGCTTCTTGATCCATTGGTACCAACTCTCCATTGATGTAACGGGACCTGCTATACCAGAAAGACAAGATAAAAGTTTGAGTTGCAATCATGTACTTTGCTACCGTCTCCAATGCAATGTTACAATGGATATCATCAAAAACTTTACTCGGCCATCCCTCATCAAGAAGTCTTGCTAATAGGAATGTGTCCAAATCTTTGCAAACAAGCATGGTTCTCGCTATCTTCACCTAAAATAAGCTAAAAAGTTCCACAAACACAGTAATTGGTAGGTAAACAATAATTTTTACTACACGAGTTGGAATGCTTCCCTTGTAGGGAGCGTTGCACATCCTTGAAGAGCAAGCTTGCTCTTTGCTGACTCCATTACTGAGGGGTCTAGGATAGACCAATCCATGTAGTTCAACTCAACTTGCAAAGGTAGCTCTTCCAAGTAGCCACGATTGTGTTTCTTGTTGAGCAGATGGTAGAAATGATCATAGAAAAAGATTCCTGTATCTACAAGGCTTTTGTTGCTCCTTCCCTCATACTATAGCTGACCAATGTGTGCGTGAACCACATTCATAATTCCAATGATGCACTGAACTGGCTCCCACTCCTCATATGATTACACATCTGCAACCACAGACATGGACAGTTAACACAGTTCATTCGACCATTATGAGAAAATGAAAGATTGACAAGCGATAGATTTACTTACAGTTTTGTCTATGCGAGGGAAATTTTATGTCATATGGATTCTCAAGCACAAGCTCATTATGCATATATATATGCTGCACTAGGACTTCCTTGATGGTTGTCCTTCTAGTGCAGCATATATATATGCTGCACTAGGACTTCCTTGATGGTTGTCCTTCTAGTCTCTATTTTGAAGTCTTTTACTCTTCCTTTCCATGATGCCCTAAATGTATTCTTGTTGCTTATCTTTCTTTTCTTCCTTGACTATATAAGGACCCATGTGCCCTTGGTGATTAGCACTTCAGTCCACTGATTTTGCGCATTGAGAGAGTTGGATACAAGTATAGTAAACATTGATGATCTTGGTCTCCTTGCCTGAGGAATTGAATCATCTATGATGGCATTAGTGGGGAAAATCAGATTGATATAAAACGAGATTTGCTACCCATCTTTTCAACAAGGAATGGAGTACAAAAGCCTGAAGCTTCAGAAATGGAGTGCAGCAGAGTAGAAGGTAGAGGAAATGAAAAGAGTGTGAGATATTGTTTAAGGCTAACAGAAAGTTTGCGAGGGGGGGGGGGGGGGGGGGGGGAATTTTCCCTCCTTTACAAAAAGGTGTATTTAATACATGGATTTGAATAGAAGTTTCCCTCCCTACAAAAGTGTAGGTGTTTTTAATGCATTCGGGTGTGAAAAGTGAATATCAAGTGTAAGTAGAATACATTTTGACATGAGAAAGAAAAGTTTTTTGATCTAGACAAAAGAAATAACCTATTTTTCAACGTAACATTACCTTCTTTTTCCTTCTCTCTCTCTCTCTCTCTCTCTCTCTCTCTCTCTCTCTCTCTCTCTCTCTCTCTCTCTCTCTCTCTCTCTCTCTCTCTCTCTCTCTCTCTCTCATGGGCTTAGTATTTTGTGTGCATGTGCTTGCGTAGAGCTTGTGGAAAGATCGAGAGATGCTAATTTGCTGGTACATTTTAGTTGTAGAAGCACATCAAATGACGAGTGTGCAAGTGCAGGTGGAGGTGTAGGGGTATGCAAGCTTCCTACAGGTGGCGGCATGTGGGAGAAAAGCCCCACACGCAACTAAGTGTGGAGGATAGAGAAGGCAATGACAGATGTGCTGCAACATCTGGAGGGGCAGTGTGATTGGATTAGGAGCCTAGAAGGGAAGGCCATTCAGATGCTCATGGATTGAGTTCTCTTGCTATTCTTTCCCAACCTGAATGCCAAGGTGTTGGAGACCTCCCCGACACCTGCTATTTTGAGGGCATAATGGTGGTCGTCCCCCTGTAGTAGCAACTGGCACACCCCTTCACCATCTAGCTCTTCAGTCGAGGTCCCTTCACCCTGCTCGATGAGGACAACTACAACAACTGGGCATTTGATGGTAACTTCTACCAAAACGGCAAGCACATCAACTTCTACAACCACCTCCCTCCGAAGAACGCACAGTAGAGCATGGAGCTCTCTTAGATATGTATATTCTCTCTCTCTCTCTCTCTCTCTCTCTCTCTCTCTCTCTCTCTCTCTCTCATGGGCTTTATTTGTTTGTATGTAGTTTGAAGGTGCTTCTTCCCTCTCACACAACTATATTCTCTCTTCTCTCTCTCTCCCCACACACACACACAAGGTAAGTCTCTCTCTCTCTCTCTCTCTCTCTCTCTCTCTCTCTCTCTCTCTCTCACACACACACACACACACACACACACACAAGCACCACCCATCGGCTAGCTAATGAGAGAAGCAGTTGCCTCCACGTGAGAGAGAGAATATAGCTGTGTGGTGAGAGGGAAGAAGCACTCTCCAGGGGGTTTCAAATTGCATGCAAACAAATAAAGCCCATGAGAGAGAGAGAGAGAGAGAGAGAGAGAGAGAGAGAGAGAGAGAGAACTTTAGGGTAGAGTAGATTCCAAATGTCCAAACTCCGCTCACCTATATGTTGATTTGAAATACAACCAATAGCCTATATCTTTAAGGATGAGCTATCTCTGCATAGTTATTACCGACTCACAAAACTAATAGGATAGTCCAATTTTATTCCCAAGGCTATGCTAGAACACATCCAATTACAAAATTGGAGGCATCGATGTGCACATGGAAGATAATATCCGAGTTAGGTGCTTTACAGCATAAACCATTGCTAACCCTTCATGCTTAGTGTGGTAGTATAATTTATTTCAGCATCGTCTAGTTATTACTGACTTGCAAAATAATAGGATAGTCCAATTTGTGTTCCCATGGCTGTGATAGAGCATATCCAATTACAAAATTGGAGGCATCAATGTGCACATGGAAGATGATATCCAAGTTAGGTGCTCGCAAAATCGAAGCACTTGCCAAGGCTTGCTTCAACATGTCGTAAGCTTGTTGTGACTCTCCTCATTCCATACAAATACAACCAATAGCATGTATAAAGGACAAGCTATCTCTGCATAGAAAAGAATAAATCAACAATAGTAGTCGACATGGCCCTTGAATCTCTGGACTCACTACTTTCTACAACCAAATGAGACCCACATTGATGAGATCCTAGAATGATATGAGAGAGTTGTGGAGGAAGCCTCAGGACGTGCGCACATTGATTTGGAGGATATAGGAGCTTTCCCTAAAACCTTGCCGATGTATGACATCCTACATTCCCCCATAGATCTAGAATGGATCTGTCATGCTTACATTTTAATAGCATACGAGGTAGATAGTTTCTACATTCATTCTAGATATAGCTATGTTTTTTGCACAGTATCTATTCCATACTGTACATGATGGAGCTGATGATTGTTATATAGTCTTGTGGATGACTACCATGAGTTTATAACTTGCATGTCTTATTAGGTGAATTTGGGCATGTTCTCGGATTCATCTAGGTATATATTTCTATGTTATTTTGCATGATGTTAGACGACATGGACGTATTGTATATACAAGTTCTATCTCATAGGCCAATTTAGCCTTTTGTAGATGTTAATACAACTATTTCTCTCACTCTCTCTGTAATCAGCCTATGTTCTTATATGCATGAACTCTGCAGACATTGCCACCATTGTGTGCACATGCTACATGGCACTACCACAAAGTATTTGAAGTTGGGTGGGTATCAAGCATGCATGTGTGAAGCGATTGATGGCTGCGCACACTCTCTTTGGAATCGTGGTATAGTTTATTACTATGGGTAATTCTAAGATGACCTTGATTTTTCTCTCATCAATGGAAATCCTATTTTTGGACACTATATACCCAAGAATAACTTTGTACTTCACCCAAAATTGGCATTTGTAAGGTTTTAAGGATATGCGATAAAATCAACATCTTTCACCCTTTTTAGGCACGCTAGGTGCTCTTTCCAAGACAAATGAATTCACAAATCATCCAAGAAATCTTTAAGAAACTTTCTTAATAAGTTCTTAAAAGCAGTATTCATAAGTCTTTGGAATGTGGCTGGTGTGTTGGTTAGACCGAATGGCATAACTCTATAAGCATACACACCATGCTTAGTAACAAAAGTTGTTTTGGCTTGGTCCTTAGGTGCAATCGAAATTTGATTGTAGCTTGAGTATCCATCCAAAAAAACTATAGGCCTCCTTGCATGCAGCTTGTTCAAGAACATGTTCTGAATATGACAAGGAGTAGTGCTCCCTACGTATGGCAGCATTCAATTTCTTGAGATCTCTAAGTTTTCCATTCTTTTTGGGCACAACCACAATGGGTGAGACCCATTCTGAGTGTTCAATCTCATAGATGAATCCACACTTAATGTGTTTATCAATATCTTCCTTAATCATGCTTGCATTTTTGGGATTCATTGGATAGGGTCACTATTGGATTGGTTTAGCATTGGGTACCATGGGGATGGTGTGTTGTACTACCTCTACGAGAACTCTTTCATGTAAACTGGCTCAACCTCCTCTAGGTCTTCTCACTCTTCCTCTTTCTAAATTACTTTCTCTAACACCTTATCTCTATCTCTCACTCTTTCTCTCTCAGACTAACTCCCTAAATCTTTAAGTATCTCTCTCTGACTATCTCTAAATCTCTCTCTATTACTCCCCTCTCTCTCTCTCTCTCTCTCTCTCTCTCTCTCTCATTGTGGGTTTACTGTATGTGTGTGTCTGTGTTGTATATGGTTCTGTGTGTATGTGTGTGTGTGTGTGTGTGTGTGTGTGGATGTGATATAAGTTTATATGTATGTGTTTGTAAGTGTGTTTTGGCCGATAAAGCACCTCCATTACCCTTACAAGAGACATATCGAGTGCAACTCTCTCTCTCTCTCTCTCTCTCTCTCTCTCTCTCTCTCTCTCTCTCTGTGTGTGAGTGTACTGTATGTGTGTGTCTGTGTTGTATACCGTTCACTCTGTGTGTGTGTGTGTGTGTGTGTGTGTGTGTGTGTGTGTGTGTGTGTGTGTGTGTGTGAGAGAGAGAGAGAGAGAGAGAGAGAGAGATAGATTGTGTCTGTTTGTTCTTGGATGTCTCTATGTCCATGTGTGTGTGTCTGTGTGTGTGAAAGATTGTGTTTGTCTGTGCATGCATGTTTGTGTGTCTGGGTATCTGAGTGTGTGTGTGTGTGTGTGTGTGTGTGTGTGTGAAAGATTTGTCTATCTGTGCATGCATGTCTGTGTGTCTGTGTATCTGAGTGTGTGTGTTTATGTGTGTGTTTGAAAGATTGTGTCTATCTGTGCATGCATGTCTGTGTGTCTGGGTATCTGAATGTGTGTGTCTGGGTATCTGAATGTGTGTGTGTGTGTGTGTGTGTGTGTGTGTCTGGGTATCTGAATGTGTGTGTGTGTGTGTGTGTGTGAAGGATTTGCCTTTATGTGCATGTCTACGTATCTGAGTGTGTGTGTGTTTGAAAGATTGTGTTTGAGTGTGCATGCATGTCTGTGTGTCTGCGTATCTGAGTGTGAGTGTGTGTGTGTGTGTGTGTGTGAGAGAGAGAGAGAGAGAGAGAGAGAGAGAGAGAGAAGAGCAAGCAAACTTACATGTTGCCATTTGCTTTCTGGTTACGTGGGCGTGGATGCTGGACTCTCTTTTTGTCTGTCGTCGCTGGAATCTCTCTCTGTCTGTGGGTTCCTAAAAAATCAGGATGCTCTCTCTCTCTCTCTCTCTCTCTCTCTCTCTCTCTCTCTCTCTCTCTCTCTCTCTCAAATACGAGAACCATCAATAGTGGCGTGAGAACTAAATAACTTTAAACGAGCCCACATGTGTAGTAATAATGGACACGTGTGATGTTGACAATTGACACGTGGGGTTTGTGAATATTAAAAACAACTCTTTTTTATTCTATTTGTAACGGGCGCCTAAGAGAGAGAGAGAGAGAGAGAGAGAGAGAGAGAGAGAGATCCATCGAGCACGACAGCGATCCATCAAGCCACCGACAGCTTTGGTATGTGTCTCTCTTGCACACACTTATGCACACACACACACACACAAGGAGAAACACATACAACATAGACATACACATCCAGTAATGCTACACACACACACACACACACACACACACACACACACACACAGATATACACTCTCTCTCTCTCTCTCTTTGTGTGTGTGTGTGTGTGTGTGTGTGTGTGTGTGTGTGTGTGCAATAAGGTGCTTTGAAGCCAAACTAAAGAGCTCTCTCGCGCCAAACCGCAAACACACACACACACATAGATATACACTTACATGACATCCACAAATACACACACACACACACACACACACACACACACAAAGAGAGAGAGAGAGAGAGAGAGAGAGAGAGAGAGAGAGAGAGAGAGAGAGAGAGAGAGAGAGAGAGAGAGAGAGAGATTTGTAAAGTTTGGCACAATATAGCCCTTGTAGGATTAATGGATTTTCTTTATCCCACCAATTTACACAAATACAATAAGGGGTGACTCCCCTTTTCTAATTCATGCGAGTGTCTTACTTTTCAGAAAAAAGAAAGCTTAAGTGGGGAGTCACTACGCTGAATCTTGAGTTTAGTGCTGCGGATAGGAGCGACATATGCGAATGAAGTTTGCAGCCACAACTTGTGAGAGGACAGACAGAAGATTAAGGGTTTCCAACTGTGGAGCCGAGAGAATCAAGTTATCCCGTTTACTTTGTAAAAGATCATAGTGATGAAGAACCCCATTCAGAAGACGAGGATGCAGAGGCAGATCAATAGGAGAAAGCAAGTGTTCTTAGTCTAGTGTCCCTTTCTAAGCGACCTACTCGCCAGAGTATCTTTGTTAAGAGGGATTTCAATTTCTCAACGGAGGCTATTGAAGAGATGCCAAAGAGGAAGAAGCAGAAGAAGAAGGAGCAACATCTTAGCATTGACGTGAAGGAAGAGAAGGAAGATTTCAAAAAATAAGTATCCAAACGAAGGCTGCTCTGCTAAATAATCCGGCTTACGTGCACTTGCTGGATTGTGCACTAAGTAGGAAGGCAAATAGTTTTCTATACAAGAAGTACGAAGAACTACCATCTTCCTACAAGCCTTCTTGGTGTACCTTGCACTTAAGTTGTTTTGCAGGAGGCTGTTATATGAGCCATTTGGATTCCTCTACTACCTGCAATGCCTCTATAAAGACCTTCCTGAAATGGGTGAAGAACTATTTTATGAAGGTACTATCCAAGATGAAATTCCCCCAGAAGACAGATTACCCTTCGAGGAGGCAGAACTTGAGGAAGATATTGAGTTAGTACAGGAGGAAGAGGACTCAAAGTCGATGGATATTGTTGCTCTAAAGACGTCAACAATGTTGAGATTCAAGCTCGATATCAGTGTGAGCCAACTATGCTATGTGCTGGCAGATTAGGTAGGAACATGTGAGACATAAATGACCGCGTGTCCAGCTGGTCATAGTGTGTGGACATTAGCTAGGGTTAGTAGAGTGTGGACACAACTCATTGTGTGTTGTGTGGATTATGGATTAGTGTATTATGCTTTGTGTGAGAGCGGACATGGCTTCCCTCTATGGTTAGGGTTTGCAATATACATTAGGGTTTGCTCCTGTGTGTGTGTCTCCTCCTCCTCTATCGTTCTTTCAACATGGTATCAGAGCCTTGTGCTGTTTATTAGGGTTTATGAGTGAGTGAAGAGAAGAGGGAGAAGAAGCTGTGAAGCTTGCCATTGGAGCTGTGAAGCTTGGAGCACACCAAATACTATCAGATCTGAAAGCTTGGCCTATCGGGTAAGGTCTTCTAAACATCCTTGAGTGGATTGCAGGTGATACAGGCAAAAAACAAAGCAAATCAAAGCAAAGCAAAATTCTGGTTTTTGAAGCTTTCCATTAAAGCTTGGGAACATTGATGTATGGTGGAAATACAAGTGATTCTGGCAAAAAGACATATGTATTTGACAATGAGGGATGTAATGGAAACTCTTATGCAAGCCCTATTGTGATTTTGGAGCATTTTGGAAGCATTTGAATGTGTGAAAATTCTGGTTTTTTGAGCTCTTACAAAACAGAGAGAAGGAAGCCCAAAATTGATGCATTTGGAGTGAGATTCATAAGTGTTATTATGACCCTTTCCGTCTTTTTCTCCTTGATAATCTCGCACTCATCAAGCGTGATGTGACAAACTGAAGTACACCTCCTACCTCCTCAAATGTAATATCATAGAACTCCACCATTCTCTTTTGCAAGAGCTCCAAGTCCATGAATATATTGTTGTGTTCATTGTAGAATATGCTGGGCACACCTTCTCCCTTAAACTCTCCTACAATGTGGTATGAGTGACCAACATAGTGAAGCTGTTCTATGTTTAATTCCTCCCTATGTCTCCAAACTTTTGTAGGTGTTGGAAGTAGCTTTCCTTTAATGCCTTTGGCCTCAAGGAGGGATGACATTGACTTCTCGATGGCACTATAACCCTTACGACTGACTCCATGTAAGGTTCCTCCCTTTAAAATGGGAGAAACACTTAAGATAGTCCGCTAAGTCTTATCTTGGGAAAAATTTCCTATTCATCGATACCTTGACCCTGTAGAGATTCAAGGATACGATTCATAGGTATGACCTAGCTCTATCTCGCAGGGGGAGCATGATTTTCTAAACATCAAACCACCCATAGGGCAATTGATCAAAAATTGGGCAACTACTAGACTTGATTTCTAGAGACAATGCTTTTTTCCTCATCTTATGCAAGGCACAGCCGCTGGTCTAGTTTTCTAGAATAGAGTTGCCCAAGAACCTAACTATCTAACGTAGGGCTTTCACTTAATCTGTTGGAAAGCTACCCGACTAATCTGTCTTGCATTCACCACACAAGCCAAGAAGCTCATTTGCTAAGTGTTGTGAATAATGCCTTTCTCTTTCTTGTATGTAAGAAATTGACTTGCAATGTCCTATCACCTACAAAACGTAAGAGAGTTGTGGGATTTGAAAAGGGAGGATGTGAAGCAGTATAGGGGTCAATAGGATAGATGGAGCCATCACACCAAAGGTCTATAAGTTGCTTCCTCGACAACCTCATATGATCTTTAACATCTGATGAGAGCAATAGTTGTCCACTTCTGCGTTTTTGAATGGGCGCATACACACTATCTAGATCAATGTGTAGATGGTACTTTCTCTTAATGCTTTCATGATGAGAGCAATAGTTGTCCACTTCTGCGTTTTTGAATGGGCGCATACACACTATCTAGATCAATGTGCAGATGGTACTTTCTCTTAATGCTTTCATGATTGGACTCTTTAATAGAACGAGTGTGTACATGGTTGTTCTCCATTGGAGTGTTCTAGGAATGAGTAATTATACTATATGATGTAGAGTAAAAGAATAGGATTGGTTATGGTGAGAGAAGGCTTGTATTTGTCTTTTGAAATTGGAGATGAAGGTTCTAATTTTCTCCAAACTGTCTTCTGTGCAATAATATCCTCCTCAACTAACCTTATTCTTGCAGTTTCGAATGTATTACGCCAAGAATGCTGTGAATACTAGGAGTAGTGGTCATACCAATGATATCTACACAAATAGAAAGCCTAGAATGTTCTATGTATATTATGTGTGCTATGTTATATACACATTATGTGTGCATATACTAGGAGGCTAAACCACATTAGGCTTGTGAGCATGGGAGCATGGGAACAAGCTCTAATGGAGCGTGGGTTAGGACTAACCTTAAGGGTTAAGGTTAGGGTCAGGCATCCAAGGGTCACACATGAGAAATGGAAAGTCAAGAGTCACTTGATGGCCCTCCTATATAATAGGGGCATGGGGCACACTCAAGGGAGCTTGGGGGCTTGGAGGCTTGGGCTATGGTCTCTTGTCTAGAGGTTCATGTCTACTCATCTACCATTTCACACTATAGCTACATGTTATTGGATTGGAGTTATACCTCTTGATGGTATGGGACATCAAGGTAAAGGTATGATGTATTTCATTATTATTCATGTGTGCATCCCTTAGGCGGGGTGGTTGGGTGGTTGAGTTTATGCCTAATTTATGTATGTTTATGCATAACAATTATCTAGAGAGATCTTAGGGTTTTAACAGTGGTATCAGAGCAATCTCTATTTAATTGTTGTTGATTTTTTTTAGTAAATTTTAATATTTACTAATAAAATGTTATTTTTTATTGATTTGTGTTGATGAATTACACGTGGATCATCGATTTGGTGATTGGAACGTGTGTTACTACAATTCAATGGATGAATCGACGTTGCGGGGGAATTCCGTGAGTTAATGCTATTTTTTCCTATTTTTTATGGTTAAAATCAAGCATTAATAGAATTTTTTACAAAAATGCCATATAGTTTATGGTGGATATTTTTTTTAGAACGGATTCCCCTAATTTTTAGAATTTTTAGAAATTTTTCTAAATTTTTAGGAATTTTTGAGCATTTTTTTGATTTAAAATGTATTTTTATACATTTTTTACAGGCTTTTTCCACGGGAATGCGATCAAATTTCTATCAATTTCTACTGAAATTCAGTAGGGGACAGCGTGTTGATGCATGAGGTGCTCTCTCGTGTGCGTGGGACTCTCTCCGCCTCTCAAATATGATTTTTTCTTCTTTTTTCTGGGAGAAAATCTCTTAAAAATGATTTTTTAAACATTAATCATAATTAATGATAATTATGATTAAAAAAGTTTAATTAAAAACTTAATCATGGATTAAGTTAATCTCTCTGATTAACAGAGACACAGAGAGAGAAGAGATTGGAGAAGAAAGATGGAAATGGAGAGGAAAGGGAGGAGAGAGGATCCCTCTCTCTCTCACAGCTCTACGCACAGGCGGCGGGGCGGGAGGGGGGACTGCGCACAGCAACCGGCGAAAAAAACGCCCCCCTTAAAAAATCGAAATCCAATAAGCTAAAAATCTTATTTTTAATTTTTTTCATTTTTTAAGAAAAATGAGTTTTAAAAAAAAAAGCTTTTTGATAATATTTCAGAAAAAAGCTTGAAAAAAGCCTGGAAAATACTGAAAAATATGGGATTTGAGGAAAAAAATCTCCGAAAAATTCTTGGAAATTTCTTCTTGAAAATTTTTGGCTTTTAATCTTCTGGAAAACCTGGCTTTCCGTTTTCCTGAAACCTTTTGGCTTTCCGAATTCCAGAAAAACTCTTGACCTTCCGTATTACCTTTGACCTTTCACATTCTGATTTTTTTGTCTTTTCATTTTCCCAAAACTTTTGGCTTTCCGTATTCCGGGAAAAACGTTGGAATTCTAAAATTTTTTGACCGTTCGTATTATAAATGCATTCGGGGTAATTTAAAAATTTCAAAAAATTCCTGAAAATTAGGAAAAAAATTAGACAAAGGTTATTTTAAATTTTGGAAAAATGTGGGGTTGGTATTTGGCATGTGGTGTGTCCATTCGGGCGCCCGTGACCATTCAAATTCCTTTAAAAATATATTTTTTGGCCCATAAAATTAGAAAAATCCATTAAAATTATAAATTTTCATTGGATTTGAGAATTGTCGGGCGGAATTGAAAATTTCGTGAACGATGGGATTCTCAAGAAAAAATAGGAATATTCTGAAATTATTTTTAGAAAAAATTGGTATTTTTTAAATATCAATGATATTTTGGTAAATTTAATTGCTAAATTTTTTTTGGAAAAATATAGGTTTGGAATGCCATAGGATAGGTTTGGTGGAATTCAAAATTATTATATTTTGAGGCCCTAGAAAATTAGGGAAAACTAGAAAAAAATCATGATAATTCTTTTTCTCGAGAATTTAATATTTTTGAGGGTTATTTAATGTTGAAGTACGTTTTCTCGTACTGACATTAGATAGATGCGGGTTATTCGCATATATTATTAATACGATTATATCTCGTATTAATGAATATTTATGTTTGGATTAATTCTAAACCATGTATTCATGATTTTTTTTAGCCATTCTTTTTGGACATGTTCCTTAATTTCTTTTAATGGCTATAATTTGCATTCAAAGTGTGTTTCACCTTTGACACTTTTCCATGATAACTTATTTTTGCACTTGTTTAAGTGTGGTTTGTGCTTAATTTCTTTTACCTAAGACAAATTCTATCATGGGGTTAGTTGATTGGTTTGTTTTGGTGGATTTTTATTGGATGTTTTCCAAGTTTTATGGACTCATCAGGTTCTGCCTAGATCATTTGTGTCTAGGGTTTTTTATTGAGTGTTACACACATGTGTTTCACTTGCTTACTTTGGAGTTTTGCTTGAACAGCACAACGTTCATATACTCCGGATTGATGAGTTGGCCACCAATTTCAATGCTTCTTTTGGCATGATTTATGTCCACCATTAGATGGTATGCATTGATTTTTATGATCAACTATGGTTTTTATGGATCTAAGGAGCTTCTATGCTTTTATCCATGGTTTTATAAGGATCTTTTGATCTTTTGAATAATTACATGTGCTTTGAAGGTAGCATTTGCCTTCGGTTTTTGCACGTATTTTTGGAGTATATTTCTTATACTCTTGTACATATTCCAACTCGGATACCTAGTTGCTTATGTATCTAGGTAAGTTATTTTTCTACCCTAACTTTATTGTGTTTTGGGTAGTTATCATTAGAAAGGCACCAATAATTCAATTTCTTTTCTAATGATGTACTTAGAAGGTCTTTGATGTAGTCTCAAGTATATAGAGACAGGTTTAGTATGTGTAAGTCTGGATAAGGCCATCTTATTCCTTTTATACAGGATTTTATTCATATTTTTCTAGACGGCATACTAGGGAGTTTCAAATTGTTAAGGTATGTATGGGTGGTATCATGGTGGTATGGGACGCTAGTGATCCCTCACATATATTATCTTATGGGATAATTTGGGCCCAAGATTGTTGCTTTGCTTACATCACTTAGCATGTTGACCTCAACATTCAAAGACAATCTTATTTTTTAAATTCACTAGAAGTTATAGTGTGGGCATTCTCTAGATAAATTTCTTTTATCTATAGCCTGCATGTTTTGACAAGGGTAATCTCGTCGGTATTTTTACTTGTTGAAATCTCTTTCTTTAGAGTTCAAACAAGTTTATCTTGTTGTGTTCGGATAAGGAAATTTGGATTCTTCCTTTGTTGGCATTTCTTTCTCTAGTTCCGTACTTTAGGTGATTTATATAGTCAACCTGATTGTTTAACGGATGGACATATGTAACTCATCGAGACATTGATGACTCTCTATGTTGATATGGGTAACTCGAGACATCGATTATTCCATATGCAGATGTGGGTATGTCGGGGCGTCGATGAATCCCTGGTTTCTGCTGTTATAATGCCATGTTTTCTTACTTTATTCCGAATGGTTTACAAACGAGGAAGTTACTTTGAATGTGAATTGCTCTGATCATCCGCAGTAGTTTGATGGGCAAACAGAGTGTATGAATCAGATTATAGTGTATATGCTTCGTGCATATGTCTCTAGAAAATCATCATATTGGAAAAAATATCTTCTAATGATGGAATTTACCTACAACAGTTTTAAATTTATGGCTATTATTTTTTAGTCCGTGCATACTTATGTATGGGTATCAACCCAGGGCACCTATTGATGTCGGTCTTAAGGACATCGAGCTTGATGCATCGAGGGATTTCTTGCGAGATGCTGACCGAAGCTCGGGATTCTATCACGAGTGCTCATGATAGGGCACGGTTTTATGCTGATAGGGGACGCTCATATCTCGGTCTTTTGAACCAAGAGCGTTGGTTTATTTTAATGTTCCTAAAGATTTTCAGACTTTGTCAATGGGAAAATGCTCAAATTTATCTCCTAGATATTATGGTCCATTTCGAGTTATGCATTGGATTGGCACGGTTGCGTAAGAACTAAAACTACCTCCAATTGTTAGAGTTCATCCAGTCTTTCATATCAATAGATTGAAAGGGAAACTGGGAGAGGTGAGGATAACAGAGTTACTCCTCAAGAACTCGTTGAAGTCGAAGATTTATCCTATGTTCCACATGAACCTGATATGGTACATGAATTCAGGGAAAGGAAACTTTGTAGTTGACTTATCCTTGAGGTTAAAATTAGGTGGAAAGATAGGAAAATGGAGGATTCGACTTGGGAGTCGGTTGAGATTGTTCAGCGCAGTTCTCCTTCTTTTCATTGCAAGAGTGCAATGTTTTGAGAGAGGGGAAGTATGTTATATGTACATTATGTGTGCTATGTTATATACACATTATGTGTGCATATACTAGGAGGCTAACCCACATTAGGCTTGTGAGCATGGGAGCATGGGAACAAGCTCTAGTGGAGCATGGGTTAGGACTAACCTTAAGGGTTAAGGTTAGGGTCAGGCATCCAAGGATCACACATGAGAAATGGAAAGTCAAGAGTCACTTGATGGCCCTCCTATATAATAGGGGCATGGGGCACACTCAAGGGAGCTTGGGGGCTTGGAGGCTTGGAGGCTTGGGCTATGGTCTCTTGTCTAGAGGTTCATGTCTACTCATCTACCATTTCACACTATAGCTACATGCTATTGGATTGGATTTATACCTCTTGATGGTATGGGACATCAAGGTAGAGGTATGATGTATTTCATTATTATTCATGTGTGCATCCCTTAGGCTCGGGGGTGGTTGGGTGGTTGAGTTTATGCCTGATTTATGCATGTTTATACATAACAATTATCTAGAGAGATCTTAGGGTTTTAACATAGAAGAATAGCCTAATGCATCTAACACTAAGAACTCAGGTCTATGCTCATAGGTGTCTTTGTCACTCGTATGCAGAGTATCACTAACCTCAAGTGTGCTAATGGATAAATCACTAATCAAATGTACACTATCCCCTCTATGTAAGATTCCTCCCCAACCTCTCAAGATATCCAGCATCTTCCCCTGTAATCAATTCCCTCTTCAGAATTATAAGAGATCTCGTCTCTGCCTGCTGTTTTGACTTAGAGAGAGAAAATATTCTAGAGAGAGAATATTCAGATTTTAAATATTTTTAGATAGAAAAATTTCTCATATTATTAAAATAAATTCCCTTGAAACAGAAATTCAGAAAGAACTTTCCAATGTGCAATTAGAATTAATTGGAAATGGGTATAAAGGACCTTAGTCTAAGGGTCTAGATTTTCAGAAATCTTGGATTATGGTCCAATTAAGGTTCTTATGGACCAATAAGATCAATCCATGTGTGGGGAGGAGATAAATCCAATTTTGTAAAAGAAGATACCCAAAAATGAGTAAATGCTCACTCACATAAGGTGAAGAGTTGAATATGTACAAGGTTTATTAATAAGAAACTATGAGTAATTTTAATAATATGATATATTTTGGGTATAATGATTCCATTTTGACACATATGTAAGGAAGGGGAGTCCCTTCAATTCTCGCATAAGATGAAGAGTTGAATATGTACAAGGTTTATTAGTAAGAAACTATGAGTGATATTAAAAATATGAGATATTTTGGGTATAATGATTCCATTTTGACACATATGTAAGGAAGGGGAGTCCCTTCAATTCTCACATAAGATGAAGAGTTGAATATGTACAAGGTTTATTAGTAAGAAACTATGAGTAATATTAAAAATGTGAGATATTTTGGGTATAATGATTCCATTTTGACACATATGTAAGGAAGGGGAGTCCCTTCAATTCTCACATAAGATGAAGAGTTGAATATGTACTAGTAAGAAACTATGAGCAATATTAAAAATATGAGATATTTTGAGTATAATGATTCCATTTTTGACACATATGTAAGGAAGGGGAGGGCCTTCAATGAGGCACCTACTTCACATGGGCAAATTGAGTTTTTTATCATAAAAATTTGAGATATTTCATCTCTCCTCTCTCCTCATTCAAGTCTAGTTCCAAAAAGTTAGCTTAACTGACCTAAAAATGGTTAAAAATTGACCAAACTGACTTGGAAAATTCTAGAATCAGTTTGTTTGGTTAGGAGCTCAATTTTTCCTATAAATAGAAGCCTCCCCCTTGTTGAAAATATATAGTCTTTAAGGCATTGTTACTCTATTTCACCCAAGCCAAGAACTATGAGTTTATTAATAATTCATTAGTTTTTAACATTTCCCTCTTCTAAAGATTAGTGGTTGGCCACTCTTGTCCAAACAAGAGTTGAACCCTCAAACCATCAAGCCAAAGGAAAGCTTTCAAAGTCACTAGTAAGTTGGTGATTCTTCTTTTCACTTATTTTATGATTTTTATGGCTTTAATGATTCTTATGTTTTATGTCTTCTCTAAAAATGTTATACTTCATTACAAAGAGGTATTTCCCTCTCTTTTCTAACAAAACCAACCATTCTCTATCCTAGGTGAATGGTTAATTGATTAATGTCAAGTTTTTATAATGATTATTTTATTATAAAAGCGTTACTTTTAGCATAATTGAATTTCATGCATAGAGGTATGCATAAAAGATGAATATTTTATTATAAAAGTGTTACTTTTAGCATAATTGAATTTCATGCATAGAGGTATGCATAAAAGATGAATATTTTATTATAAAAGTGTTACTTTTAGCATATTGAATTTCATGCATAGAGGTATTAAAAAAATGATTATTTTATTATAAAATTATAAAGAAAGAAATGATTATTTTATTATAAAAATATCACTTTTATCATATTGAATTTCGTGCATAGAGGTGAAAAAAATAAATTATTATTTTATTATAAAAATATTACAAAAAAATGATTATTTTATTATAAAAGTGTTACTTTTATCACATTTGAATTTATGCATAAGAAGATGCATAAAAGATTGATTTTAATTCAAAAGTGTCATTCTCATCTAAATTGAATTTATGCATAAGAAGATGCATAAAAGATTGATTCTTATCTAAAGTGAATTTATGCATAGGAAGATGCATAAAAGATTGATTTTAATTCAAAAGTGTCATTCTCATCTAAATTGAATTTATGCATAAGAAGATGCATAAAAGTTTGATTCTCATCTAAATTGAATTTATGCATAAGAAGATGCATAAAAGATTGATTTTAATTCAAAAGTGTCATTCTCATCTAAATTGAATTTATGCATAAGAAGATGCATAAAAGATTGATTTTAATTCAAAAGTATCATTCTCATCTAAATTGAATTTATGCATAGGAAGATACATAAAAGATTGAATTTTAATTCAAAGTGTCATTCTCATTTAAAATGAATTTATGCATAGGAAGATGCATAAAAGTTTGATTTTTATTTCGAAAGTGTTAGTCTCCTTAAATGGAATTTATGCATAATTAGATGCGTAAAGAAATCTTATATCAATATAAGAATTTCCTTGTATTCTATAAATAGATATGGGAAGGGATAGGATGTGATAAGAGATATATGAGATGTGATAAGATGTAATAAGATGTATATGAGATGAGTTAGGATGCGACAAGATGAGCTAGGATGTGATAAGATGTATATGAGAAGAGTTAGGATGTGATAAGATGAGTTAGGATGTGATAAGAGGTGTATGAGATGTGATAAGATACTTATGGGATGAGTTAGGATGTGATAAGAGGTGTATGAGGTGTGATGAGATGTGATGAGATACTTATGGGATGAGTTAGGATGTGATAAGATGAGTTAAGATGTGATAAGATACATATGGGATGAGTTAGGATGTGATAAGATGAGTTAAGATGTGATAAGATGTGATAAGAGATGAGTTAGGATGTGATAAGATGAGTTAGGATGTGATAAGAGGTGTATGAGATGTGATAGAGGTGTATGAGATGTGATAAGATGCATATGAGATAAGTTAGGATGTGATAAGATGAGTTAAGATGTGATAAGATGTGTATGGGATGAGATAAGAAGTGTATGTGATGAGATAAGATGTATATGGGTTGTGATAGGGCGAGAATGGATGTGATGTAAAAGAATAGATGTGAAGGCGAATGGGGCTATATGAATGGGAATGTGAAAATGGATGTATGTATGTGGATGTGTGGATGTGAAAATGAGAGTGTGGATGTGTGGATGTGAAAATGAGAGTGTGTATGTTTGTGTATGTGTGGATGTGAAAATGAGAGTGTGGATGTATGAATGTGAAAACGGATGTATACATGTAGATGTAGATGTATGGATGTGAATGAGAATGTGGATGTAGATATATGCATAGTGATGTTGATGTATGCATGGAGATGTGGATGTACGCATGTAGACGTAGATGTATGGATGTGAATGTGATTATGGATGTGGATGTATATATGGAGATGTGGATGTATGGTTATGTATGTGGATGTGGATGTATGAATGAGGATGTGAAAATGGATGTATGCATGGATGTGTATGTAGAATAATGAACGTGAATGCGTATGGAAAATAATGTGTCGTCGATATGAGTAAATGGATGAAAATGAATACACATTGAATGGAATGTGGATTAAGTAATGTGGATTGAGGAGGGATAATGTGGAAAGACGAGAGTTCGATATAGAAACTGTATTTTGTGACTGTTTGTAAATGACTGTTTTATGTCAAGAATGTTGGGGAAGCATTTTACTTTATCTATCGTGAATAGAAATTTAGTCTCGATTTACGGATCCATCAGTCTAGCCTAACCCCATCCCAGTCCCATGGGTTAGCCAACCGCCCCTAACCCCATCCCAGTCCCATGGGTTAGCCAACCATTGTAGTGATGGGATCCAATTAAGAATTTGGTTCGGTTTTGTCCTGGGTATCAAGGAAAAGAGTTCCAAGGCCCCCTAGCCGAAAGTTCATGCAAACATAAAACTAGCCACACCACTTACACACCCACCAATATGAAATTGCCTTTTTCTTAGCATCAGCTAAGAAAAAGGCAATTTCATCAGCCGAAAGTTCATGCAAACATAAAACCAGCCACACCACTTACACACCCAATATGAAACTGCCTTTTTCTTAGCATCAGCTAACTTTAAAACAATCCTTTAATGAAACCATTATGTCACTGATGACAATCCTCAAAGTCTCTGGTTGAATCCTTATTTCCAGTCATTTATTCATCGGTATACTTATGGCATCATTGGCAACCAGAACGCTCACCACCTGTTCACTCAGGGGCCTTTTCCATAGTTCCTAGCTCATAGTAACCGGCAATATATTCATATAACAGAATGGAATCTCCGTGGAAGATCAGCAAGATCAACCCACAGATCCATATAAAAGAGCCATGGACTCATCCGTTGAGGACCAACAAGGTCAATCACCCAGATCCATGCCCGGTTTCAGAAAACAACTCTTATTCCTTGTTCCAATATCTTCCACGACGCACGTGTGGGTATCTTCAGTGACCCCGAGCCCGAGCACCGTATGGTCAGCACCCTCTAGGATCCTTCGCAGGTGACCTAGCGCTTCACTCATAGGCCGCTTCCTTGGTCCCTCATCCACCGTACCGGAAGCTCACCATTTAAATCGAACCGAGGCTGGTCAAGACCTCGGTTGACCTTGCTATGTGAGACGTCCTCCATTGACTCTCCGTCTCACAGCAGTTGCAACTTTAGCAGTTAGGTCTCCATATGGTAGAGAAGTAATGGTGGGTACTCCATTAAACATCCCTAAGTTGATGGATTTCATGGCTTCGAAAACTGAGACCAAATCATTGCATGTCTTTGTAGAGACCCTGAACTCTTTGCTACATTGAAAGATCTTCTTAATGGGGAACCACCCTTTGCAACATGCATAAATGACATCCTTCCTATGAGACTACACCAAGGCCTCAAATTGCTGAGGACAATATCAAGTTTGTGGTCAAAATACCATTGAACAAATCGGGACAATATGCTGAGAGTGATGAGACTAATGCTACCCTCTCAATCACTACCAAGGGAATCACAGTAATGTGAGTCCTAGATGATGGTGCACGAGTGAGTTTAATCACCAAAAATTTGTTGAAATATACAAGTGAATAGGGTGTGTGTGGGAACAAGCCCTTGGATAGAGGCTGTAAATGTGAGATCCCTGTTCCCCACCGATCAACGGATTCGGGGTACTAGCAGCGGAAGTAGCACATCATGCGTGGGTAGGGGTCTCACACTCGGGGCCTCGCCCACGGATATCCGGACAAGAGACTAATCCGTCGGTTTGTCCAAAACCGAAACTGGAAAAACTTCCTTTACTCGGAAAGCATGGGCGATTCCACCAGGATAACTCTTTACTCTAACGTAGTCAAGATCATTACGGATCAACTGATCTGACTGCACCTTTAACGGTACTTGGTCAATTCAAGGTAGAAACTTGCACTTGGATCATTGGGATCAACGCTTTTTTCCCCATCAAGAGGCACAGCCGTTGATTCCTATCCATAGAACAATTTCTATCCGGGATTTACTTTATCTATCGTAAAAATAAAGTTGAGTCTCGATTTATGGATCCATCAGTCCAGCCTAACCCCATTCGATCCCATGGGTTAGCCAACCGCCCAACCACTGTAGTGATGGGATCCAATTTGGAATTTGGTTAGGTTTTGTCCCGGGTACCAAGGAAAAGAGTTCCAAGGCCCCCTAGCCGGAATTTCATGCAAACATAAAACTAGCCACACCACTTACACACCCAATATGAAAATTGCCTTTTTCTTAGCATCAGCTAACTTTAAAACAATCCTTTAATGAAACCATAGTACCACTGATCACAATCTCCCAATTTATCCAGTTGATTCAAAATTTCCCATCATTCCTTCATCAGAGTATCTATGGCATCATTGGCAACTAGAACGCTCACCACCTGTCCACACAGAGGCCGTTTCCATAGTTCCTAGCCCATAATACTCGGCAATATAATCACTTATCAAGATGGACTCTCGTTGAAGATCAGCAAGATCAACCAACAGATCCATATAAAAGAGCCATGGACTCATCCGCCGTTGAGGACCAGCAAGGTCAGTCAACCAGATCCATGCCCGGTTTCACAAAACAACTCTTACTCCTTGTTCCAATATCTTCCTCGACGCACGCGTGGGTATCCTAGGCGACCCAGAGCCCGAGCACCGTATGGTCAGCACCCTCTAGGATCCTTCGCAGGTGACCTAGCGCTTCACTCATAGGCCGCTTCCTTGGTCCCTCATCCACCGTACCGGAAGCTCACCATTTTAATCAAACCGAGGCTGGTCAAGACCTCGGTCGACCTTGCTACGCGAGACGTCCTCCATTGACTCTCCGTCAGCAGTTGCAACTTTATCAGTTAGGTCTCCACGACCTTAATCACAAGACGGTCAAAATGCTTCCCCAGCATTCTTGACATAAAACAGCCATTTACAAACAGCATTTACAAACAGTTTACAAATACAGTTTCTATATTAACTCTCATTTTTCCACATTATCCCTCATTAATCCACATTACTTATTCCACATTCCATGTATATGTGTACTCATCCAATCACCTCCTTTTCCATCTCTTCACTTCAGATTCCTTCACATCACATATCATATATTCACATCCATATCCACATCCATACATCCACATCCACATCCACATTCACATCCATACATCCACATCTACATGCTTATCTCCATTTTCACATCCTCATTTATACATCCACATCCCATATCCACATTCATACATACACATCCATATCCACATCCACATCCACATCCACATTCACATCCACGCATCCACATCTACATGCTTACCTCCATTTTCACATCCTCATTTATACATCCACATCCCATATCCACATTCATACATACACATCCATACATCCACATCTACATCCACATACATACATACATCCACATCCACATTCCACATTCACATCTATACATCCACATCTACATTCACATTCACATACATCCACATCCACATTCCCATACATCCACATCTATACATCCACATTCCACATTCACATCTACATTCACATTCACATACATGCATCCACATCTACATGCTTACCTCCATTTTCACATCCTCATTTATACATCCACATCCATATCCACATTCATACATACACATCCATACATCCACATCTACATCCACATACATACATACATCCACATCCACATTCCACATTCACATCTATACATCCACATCTACATTCACATTCACATACATCCACATCCACATTTCCATTCACATCTATACATCCACATCCATTCACATCTATACATCCACATCTACATCCACATTTACATCTATGTATATACATCTTCATGCATATATATCCATTTTCATGTTCATACATCCACACTCCCATCTCCATATCCACACATCCACATACATACATCCATTTTCACATTCCCATTTATATAACCCCATATACCTTCACATCTAATCTTTTACATCACATCCATTCTCGCCCTATCACAACCCATATACATCTTATCCTATCACATACACTTCTTACCTCATCCCCCCATACACATCTTAATTCATCTTATCACATCCTAACTTATTTCATAAGCATCTTATCACCTCTTATCACACCTCTTATTACATCCTATCACTTTCCATACGCATCTTATCAATTCTTATCACATCTCATACACCTCTTATCACATCTTATCACATTTCATATCTTTTTTTTTTTAAAAGAGAATTCTTTTATTTGATATAAGATTTCTCTACACATTTATTTATACATAAATTCCATTTAAGGAGACTAACACTTTCGAAATTAAAATCAATCTTTTATGCATCTTCTTATGCATGATTTCAATTTGGTAGGGAATTATACTTTTAGAATAAAAGAATTTCTCTTATGCATCTAAGTTAAGCATAAAATCCAATTATGAGGAAAATCATACTTTTAGTATAAAAAGAATATCTTTTATGCATACCTATATGCATGAAATCCAATATGATAAAAGTAACACTTTTGATATAAAAATTTTTCCTTTATGCATACTTCTATGCATGAAAATTAAAAATGATAAAAGTAACACTTTTGATATAAAAATTTTCCTTTATGCATACTTCTATGCATGAAAATTAAAAATGATAAAAGTAACACTTTTGATATAAAAATTTTCCTTTATGCATACTTCTATGCATGAAAATTAAAAATGATAAAAGTAACACTTTTGATATAAAAATTTATCCATTATGCATACTTCTATGCATGAAAATAAAAATGGTAAAAATAACACTTTTGATATAAAAATTTATCCTTTATGCATAATATTAAATTCAATTTCTCCATGATTATAATGAAATTCTTTCAATTAATCTAGGATGATGATTCCTAGAATATGGTAGGAAGTCCTCTTTTTATGCTTTGAATGAAAATTTTTTATGCATAATTTTTATAAAAATTTTGCCATAGCTCCGCTGCTATGACTGATAAATCTCAATTTTTCTAAGGGATAAAGCTTATCATTAAGGAAATAATTAAAATGATTCTCTAATTGGATCCTTAATCCATAATGGATTGAATCATCAATATACATAAACTAAAAGCATAAGAAAAAGCCATTAATTTGGCCTCAAGCATAGCTTAATCTTGGGTTAAGGAAAAGCTTTATGAAAAGCTTGATTTGGATTGAGAATGGGTCATGAGTATGACCATTTCTTGAGTGAGAGAGAGAATTTACATAAGAATCATTAGAATTTAAACATAAATGAAAATTAACTTCAATAGCATTTATTAAATTATGTAACTCTTCACTACTATTCAAACTTCAATAGCATTTAAAAAAAACCATACCAATTAAACTTCTCAAGCTTGAGAGGGGTTGAGAAGAGAGAAACATTGAGAAATTATAGAAAGATGAATATTCACTAATTACCTTACAACTTGCTTGATTCTTTGTTCACGGTAGAGGCCCCCAACCAATCAATTGGTTAAGTATGTTGATGGAACCACTAATGGGGATTGAAGAAAGAGGGAAGCTCCAAAAACTAGTGAATTATTAAATGAATTCACAGTTCTTGGCTTAGGTGGAGTAGAGTAACGATGCATAAACACTATATATTTTTCAACAAGGGTGAGGCTTCTATTTATAGGAAAAATTGAGCTCCTAACCAAACAAACTGATTCTAGAATTTTCTAAATCAGTTTGGTCAATATTTGACCATTTTTAGGTCAGTTAAGCTAACTTTTTGGAACTAGACTTGAATGAGGAGAGAGGAGAGATGAAATATCTCAATTTTTATGAGTTTAAAACTCATTCAAGCATGTGAAATATGCACCTCCTTTAAAGAACTCCCCTTCCTTACATATGTCATATTTTTAATATTGCTCATAGTTTTTTTACTAATAAACCTTGTACATTTTCAACTCTTCATCTTATGTGAAATATGCACCTCCTTTAAAGAACTCCCCTTCCTTACATATGTCATACTTTTAATATTGCTCATAATTTTTTACTAATAAACCTTGTACATTTTCAACTCTTCATCTTATGTGAAATATGCACCTCCTTTAAAGAACTCCTCTTCCTTACATATGTCATACTTTTAATATTGCTCATAATTTTTTACTAATAAACCTTGTACATTTTCAACTCTTCATCTTATGTGAAATATGCACCTCCTTTAAAGAACTCCCCTTCCTTACATATGTCATACTTTTAATATTGCTCATAATTTTTTACTAATAAACCTTGTACATTTTCAACTCTTCATCTTATGTGAAATATGCACCTCCTTTAAAGAACTCCTCTTCCTTACATATGTCATACTTTTAATATTGCTCATAATTTTTTACTAATAAACCTTGTACATTTTCAACTCTTCATCTTATGTGAAATATGCACCTCCTTTAAAGAACTCCTCTTCCTTACATATGTCATACTTTTAATATTGCTCATAATTTTTTACTAATAAACCTTGTACATTTTCAACTCTTCATCTTATGTGAGTATTTACTCATTTTTGGGTATCTTCTTTTTCAAATTGGATTTATCTCCTCCCTACACATGGATTGATGCTATTGGTCCATAGGAACCTTAATTGGACCATAATCCAAAAATTTCTGAAAATCTAGACCCTTAGACTAAGGTCCTTTATACACATTTCCAATTAATTCCAATTGCACATTGGAAAGTTCTTTTTGAATTTCTGTTTCAGGGAAACTTATTTTAATAAGATGAGATAATTTTCTATCCAAAAATATTAAAAATCTGAATATTCTCTCTCTAGAATATTTTCTCTCTCTAGGTTAAAACAGTTAGAAACAAGTCTTTTATATTTCTGAAGAGGGATTGATTACAGGGAAAGATACTAGACATCAAAAAGGGGGTGGGAGAGGAATCTTACATTCTACCCCACTTAAAAAATGCGAGATGTCCTCATCTCGCAAACTGGGATAATTTCGCAAGATGCACGAATATGAGACTTAGAGAAGAATTTTAATCAAGATTAACCATCAAGAAACGTCTTAAAGAGAGCAAGATTCAAAATAAGAACAAGACTTAAACTTTATTCATTCTCGGAACTTATACAGTAAAGATAGAAGAACTCTTTACACTTCCATAAGCCCGTCCATCATATGATCACAAAAGCAGTCCTCACAAGCTGCACAAGTATAAGGTAACTCATCTATGGGAATAATTCTGTGGGTTATTGCTGCGCCTATCTCAGTGGTATGAGGTGTTCTAACAAAAGGACCTCTGAGAGGCAAGCCAAAAACGGGGTAAAGGCATATCTTCTCATGAGGAAGAAAACACGCCAGTAAGAAGACCCGCTCAGAAAACCCACGATGTCTTGATCTCATGACGCAGTAGTATCGGGAACCCAAACCCAAAGCTTCAATAACCATGGCCAAGCGGACATTGTTACGGAAGTGCTGCTGACCCCAGGGTGTTACCCTAGTTATGTCTTGATAGGTCCGCCATTTGGTCTGCGCTACAGAAGTTCCCAAGTGAGGGAAAAGTGAGCGCTCATACTGTTCTATAAAATCCTTCTTCACAGACTCACTTGCGTCTTGAAGGTGAGGAATCATTATGGATAAAACTAATTCTTGTTGCCAAGCCATGAAGGAGATTAGGAAGAAAGGAGATCGATGGGAGTAAGATTACTGTGAGCGACAAGTAAAAGTTACGACTTATATAAAGGAAGGAGCTAGCGTAACTTAGAAGCCAACGGTAGCTTGCCACTGAAGTTTTACCGTCTTTCCATGATTTGGGTTTGGCACAATTTTCTATAGAAGGCATTAAGAACTTTGAGATGAGGAGATAAAAGAAGCTCGTAAGCTAAGTCACTTACTTTCTTTGAAGTCAGATAAGGCTCACAATATCTGGGGGATAACTTCTTAAACTCCCCAATAGATAAAGAACTTCTTTTGTGCCGTACTCGAATGAAGACCAAAACCTTGGTATCCAAAACACCGATTTTCACTTCTGAACTCATTGTTCTAAATCCTTAAAACAGCGTGACTCCTGAGAAGTATTCTAGGGAAAGGGTCTTCCTTTTTTTAAACAGAATCTTTCTTTTATTTTTGAGAGGGAATAATTTTAAGATCAAAAAGGGAGATTCTTACTCCTGTATGCCTCGAAGGCTGGGGAGGAATCTTACATTCTACCCCACTTAAAAAAGTGTGAGATGTCTTCATCTCGCCAAGTAGAGGACAACTCTTTTTCTTAAGATCCAATTTATTCTAGGGTTCCTTATATTCTGGTCAACCCAACAGAATACGGGGATAAATATCCCTTATATAGAACTCATCATTAAATAAATTCATTTCAGATCATATCATTCATATCTTTAACACGATAATGGTCCATCAGATCGAAATTTTTTCTTTCTGAACATTCCTCCACGGGAATTTCAGTCAAGCAAGTTTTCAATTTGTTATCCCTTAACTTGATATACCGAGTCAAGTGTTAACAGTAGTACTTTGACAGCACAATCCACTAATCTCATAGTGATTTGTTGAAATCATTATCATCATTTATCATTACAGGGACTCGTCCCATTCATCCTCATTGCGGTTTTGCTCAAGTTATTATATTTCAACTAAATTTTAAAAATCATCATTTTTCAATCAGAATCCCAATCAATTCATCAGTTCCCAAACAGAATTAAAAATCATATCAACCACATTCAAATTCATCATCTGGATAGCATTAACGCTTATAATTTCAAGTCTTAGATTTACTCGTATATACTGTCAGTAAAGAGCTGCAGTTATACTCTCGGTATATACGGATAGTCACGGCCCTTGGAATTATAAGGTAAATACCATCATGTCTAGGCCTCAAGCAAGCCAAGGATTCTATATAATTGCGGTACTTCCATCTGAAGACCCAATTACCAAATTACGAATTTCAATTTGAATATCAAATTGTATGAATTATATCACATAATTACAACCTTTTTGTGTTTCTTGATAAATTTCTGACCTATTTGTCTTCTCAATTGATCTTTATTAACCAAATGCTCTGATACCAACTGTGAGATCCCTGTTCCCCACCGATCAACGGATTCGGGGTACTAGCAGCGGAAGTAGCACATCATGCGTGGGTAGGGGTCTCACACTCGGGGCCTCGCCCACGGATATCCGGACAAGAGACTAATCCGTCGGTTTGTCCAAAACCGAAACTGGAAAAACTTCCTTTACTCGGAAAGCATGGGCGATTCCACCAGGATAACTCTTTACTCTAACGTAGTCAAGATCATTACGGATCAACTGATCTAACTGCACCTTTAACGGTACTTGGTCAATTCAAGGTAGAAACTTGCACTTGGATCATTGGGATCAACGCTTTTTTCCCCATCAAGAGGCACAGCCGTTGATTCCTATCCATAGAACAATTTCTATCCGGGATTTACTTTATCTATCGTAAAAACAAAGTTGAGTCTCGATTTATGGATCCATCAGTCCAGCCTAACCCCATTCGATCCCATGGGTTAGCCAACCGCCCAACCACTGTAGTGATGGGATCCAATTTGGAATTTGGTTAGGTTTTGTCCCGGGTACCAAGGAAAAGAGTTCCAAGGCCCCCTAGCCGGAATTTCATGCAAACATAAAACTAGCCACACCACTTACACACCCAATATGAAAATTGCCTTTTTCTTAGCATCAGCTAACTTTAAAACAATCCTTTAATGAAACCATAGTACCACTGATCACAATCTCCCAATTTATCCAGTTGATTCAAAATTTCCCATCATTCCTTCATCAGAGTATCTATGGCATCATTGGCAACTAGAACGCTCACCACCTGTCCACACAGAGGCCGTTTCCATAGTTCCTAGCCCATAATACTCGGCAATATAATCACTTATCAAGATGGACTCTCGTTGAAGATCAGCAAGATCAACCAACAGATCCATATAAAAGAGCCATGGACTCATCCGCCGTTGAGGACCAGCAAGGTCAGTCAACCAGATCCATGCCCGGTTTCACAAAACAACTCTTACTCCTTGTTCCAATATCTTCCTCGACGCACGCGTGGGTATCCTAGGCGACCCAGAGCCCGAGCACCGTATGGTCAGCACCCTCTAGGATCCTTCGTAGGTGACCTAGCGCTTCACTCATAGGCCGCTTCCTTGGTCCCTCATCCACCGTACCGGAAGCTCACCATTTTAATCGAACCGAGGCTGGTCAAGACCTCGGTCGACCTTGCTACGCGAGACGTCCTCCATTGACTCTCCGTCAGCAGTTGCAACTTTATCAGTTAGGTCTCCACGACCTTAATCACAAGACGGTCAAAATGCTTCCCCAGCATTCTTGACATAAAACAGCCATTTACAAACAGCATTTACAAACAGTTTACAAATACAGTTTCTATATTAACTCTCATTTTTCCACATTATCCCTCATTAATCCACATTACTTATTCCACATTCCATGTATATGTGTACTCATCCAATCACCTCCTTTTCCATCTCTTCACTTCAGATTCCTTCACATCACATATCATATATTCACATCCATATCCACATCCATACATCCACATCCACATCCACATTCACATCCATACATCCACATCTACATGCTTATCTCCATTTTCACATCCTCATTTATACATCCACATCCCATATCCACATTCATACATACACATCCATATCCACATCCACATCCACATCCACATTCACATCCACGCATCCACATCTACATGCTTACCTCCATTTTCACATCCTCATTTATACAGCCACATCCCATATCCACATTCATACATACACATCCATACATCCACATCTACATCCACATACATACATACATCCACATCCACATTCCACATTCACATCTATACATCCACATCTACATTCACATTCACATACATCCACATCCACATTCCCATACATCCACATCTATACATCCACATTCCACATTCCACATTCACATCTACATTCACATTCACATACATGCATCCACATCTACATGCTTACCTCCATTTTCACATCCTCATTTATACATCCACATCCATATCCACATTCATACATACACATCCATACATCCACATCTACATCCACATACATACATACATCCACATCCACATTCCACATTCACATCTATACATCCACATCTACATTCACATTCACATACATCCACATCCACATTTCCATTCACATCTATACATCCACATCCATTCACATCTATACATCCACATCTACATCCACATTTACATCTATGTATATACATCTTCATGCATATATATCCATTTTCATGTTCATACATCCACACTCCCATCTCCATATCCACACATCCACATACATACATCCATTTTCACATTCCCATTTATATAACCCCATATACCTTCACATCTAATCTTTTACATCACATCCATTCTCGCCCTATCACAACCCATATACATCTTATCCTATCACATACACTTCTTACCTCATCCCCCCATACACATCTTAATTCATCTTATCACATCCTAACTTATTTCATAAGCATCTTATCACCTCTTATCACACCTCTTATCACATCCTATCACTTTCCATACGCATCTTATCAATTCTTATCACATCTCATACACCTCTTATCACATCTTATCACATTTCATATCTTTTTTTTTTAAAAGAGAATTCTTTTATTTGATATAAGATTTCTCTACACATTTATTTATACATAAATTCCATTTAAGGAGACTAACACTTTCGAAATTAAAATCAATCTTTTATGCATCTTCTTATGCATGATTTCAATTTGGTAGGGAATTATACTTTTAGAATAAAAGAATTTCTCTTATGCATCTAAGTTAAGCATAAAATCCAATTATGAGGAAAATCATACTTTTAGTATAAAAAGAATATCTTTTATGCATACCTATATGCATGAAATCCAATATGATAAAAGTAACACTTTTGATATAAAAATTTTTCCTTTATGCATACTTCTATGCATGAAAATTAAAAATGATAAAAGTAACACTTTTGATATAAAAATTTTCCTTTATGCATACTTCTATGCATGAAAATTAAAAATGATAAAAGTAACACTTTTGATATAAAAATTTATCCATTATGCATACTTCTATGCATGAAAATAAAAATGGTAAAAATAACACTTTTGATATAAAAATTTATCCTTTATGCATAATATTAAAATTCAATTTCTCCATGATTATAATGAAATTCTTTCAATTAATCTAGGATGATGATTCCTAGAATATGGTAGGAAGTCCTCTTTTTATGCTTTGAATGAAAATTTTTTATGCATAATTTTTATAAAAATTTTGCCATAGCTCCGCTGCTATGACTGATAAATCTCAATTTTTCTAAGGGATAAAGCTTATCATTAAGGAAATAATTAAAATGATTCTCTAATTGGATCCTTAATCCATAATGGATTGAATCATCAATATACATAAACTAAAAGCATAAGAAAAAGCCATTAATTTGGCCTCAAGCATAGCTTAATCTTGGGTTAAGGAAAAGCTTTATGAAAAGCTTGATTTGGATTGAGAATGGGTCATGAGTATGACCATTTCTTGAGTGAGAGAGAGAATTTACATAAGAATCATTAGAATTTAAACATAAATGAAAATTAACTTCAATAGCATTTATTAAATTATGTAACTCTTCACTACTATTCAAACTTCAATAGCATTTAAAAAAAACCATACCAATTAAACTTCTCAAGCTTGAGAGGGGTTGAGAAGAGAGAAACATTGAGAAATTATAGAAAGATGAATATTCACTAATTACCTTACAACTTGCTTGATTCTTTGTTCACGGTAGAGGCCCCCAACCAATCAATTGGTTAAGTATGTTGATGGAACCACTAATGGGGATTGAAGAAAGAGGGAAGCTCCAAAAACTAGTGAATTATTAAATGAATTCACAGTTCTTGGCTTAGGTGGAGTAGAGTAACGATGCATAAACACTATATATTTTTCAACAAGGGTGAGGCTTCTATTTATAGGAAAAATTGAGCTCCTAACCAAACAAACTGATTCTAGAATTTTCTAAATCAGTTTGGTCAATATTTGACCATTTTTAGGTCAGTTAAGCTAACTTTTTGGAACTAGACTTGAATGAGGAGAGAGGAGAGATGAAATATCTCAATTTTTATGAGTTTAAAACTCATTCAAGCATGTGAAATATGCACCTCCTTTAAAGAACTCCCCTTCCTTACATATGTCATATTTTTAATATTGCTCATAGTTTTTTTACTAATAAACCTTGTACATTTTCAACTCTTCATCTTATGTGAAATATGCACCTCCTTTAAAGAACTCCCCTTCCTTACATATGTCATACTTTTAATATTGCTCATAATTTTTTACTAATAAACCTTGTACATTTTCAACTCTTCATCTTATGTGAAATATGCACCTCCTTTAAAGAACTCCTCTTCCTTACATATGTCATACTTTTAATATTGCTCATAATTTTTTACTAATAAACCTTGTACATTTTCAACTCTTCATCTTATGTGAAATATGCACCTCCTTTAAAGAACTCCCCTTCCTTACATATGTCATACTTTTAATATTGCTCATAATTTTTTACTAATAAACCTTGTACATTTTCAACTCTTCATCTTATGTGAAATATGCACCTCCTTTAAAGAACTCCTCTTCCTTACATATGTCATACTTTTAATATTGCTCATAATTTTTTTCTAATAAACCTTGTACATTTTCAACTCTTCATCTTATGTGAAATATGCACCTCCTTTAAAGAACTCCTCTTCCTTACATATGTCATACTTTTAATATTGCTCATAATTTTTTACTAATAAACCTTGTACATTTTCAACTCTTCATCTTATGTGAGTATTTACTCATTTTTGGGTATCTTCTTTTTCAAATTGGATTTATCTCCTCCCTACACATGGATTGATGCTATTGGTCCATAGGAACCTTAATTGGACCATAATCCAAAAATTTCTGAAAATCTAGACCCTTAGACTAAGGTCCTTTATACACATTTCCAATTAATTCCAATTGCACATTGGAAAGTTCTTTTTGAATTTCTGTTTCAGGGAAACTTATTTTAATAAGATGAGATAATTTTCTATCCAAAAATATTAAAAATCTGAATATTCTCTCTCTAGAATATTTTCTCTCTCTAGGTTAAAACAGTTAGAAACAAGTCTTTTATATTTCTGAAGAGGGATTGATTACAGGGAAAGATACTAGACATCAAAAAGGGGGTGGGAGAGGAATCTTACAGTAAAAGAGGAGATGTAATTGTGAAAGAACCTGTGAAAAGGTGAGAAGAATCTACTGGGAGAGAATAAAGGGTAGCATGAGAGAATTTAGGAGTGTGGAATTATTTTGGGAGATATTCAGGGAAAAGAGAAGAGGTGGAGAGAATCAGGCAAGAGGTGGAGATATTCTGGGAGTGAATCATGGAGAAATCAATGGGATTTGATGCTTGATGTAAACTCTATAAATTGAGGCATAGCTCTAATGAGAATTTGCTGGTTTTTAAGTATCCATGCCTACATTAATTTATTTGCTAATTATTCACTAATTATGTCTTAATCATTTGCTAATCACTTTGTTAATGATGTTGATTCTAGTGTATGATCCACCATAGCTCATCATTATGCTCAAATTTCAACATGGCATCAGAGCCATGCCTAGAATCAATTAGGTTTATGAGCCCATTAGTTAATTAATTAGGATTAGTAGATAATTAGCAAAAAATCAAATTTTTAGTGAGTTTTCACTTCTTCCTTTCACCCCCAGCCAGTGGAGGATCTCTAGCACCTTGCACACATAAAATTAGGGCATAAGATTCTAACACAAGATAGCTAACACACTTGGCTACAAGCCCATGCAAACGGTGTAGCAAACCGCGAAGAAACGAAGGAGAAATCACGAAATTTGCTGGCGCCTATTTTTCTGAGTGATTTGTAGATCTTGTGCTCATCAAGTCAAATCCTTCTAATTCCTCTTAGCCCAAGGGGTAATCAAGCATGCTCTACAAGCTGGTGAAGACAGAATTCAATTTCATCAAGTCTACAGTGAGATCCAAGCTCTTCATCAAATCTGCAGGTGACTTTGGTAAAACAGAGATTAAGCTTTCAATATTTGGTCAAATCTTGTGTTTCTTGGCTTAATCCTCTACTAGACTCATTGCTATTGATGCCTTTGAAAGCATTTGAGCTCATTTAAAGTGGAAGGCACCAGATCTGGACTCCCCGCATACTCTATTTTCTGCACACAAAATAGAGCATTAATTTGCTAATCAGTGATTAATCAGTGCTAATCACTGTATTTTGGTGCAATTGAGGGTTCAAATTAACCATTAGGTATTTGATACAGATCCCTATAACTTCAGATTGCAAATCGGAGTTGATTTGATACTCCAACCATCCCGTACAAATTGGTGGTTACCCTTGATTTAATGTAATTTCGAGGAAAATTGTGCTGATAAAATTGGGATAATCATCATTTTGCATTTAACCCTTGGTTAATGCCTGTAAATCTCACTCAAAATCAAGATTATTCATAGCCAGAGTTGCATTTTGGAATGTGCATAATAATGAATGCTATACGCATTATGTATTGGGCACATTGCATCAGTGTAAAAATGGGAACAGACACTGCCCTTGTCCAGAATAAGGCAAGTGGTAAGACCCACATAAATTTGGGTTTGCATTGCATAATGATACAAAATAAACATAAAAAGCCCAAAGGAACTATCAGCAAAACATTGAAACATGTTGCTCACATGGAGCAAAATGACCTGATGGACGAGCTCATGGCCCCAGCCATGAAAGAAGAAGAATATCTCTTCCCAAGAAGAGGATCCACACCAAGAAGAAAAGCTGAAGGAAGACATGGACACGAGAAGAGAAGCTGCCACAAGAAGAGAAGCTGCCCCGAGAAGACTGAAAGAAGACATGGATGCGTGGAGAGAAGCTGCCACAAGAAGACTGAAGAAAAGATGGATCAAGAAGCCGCAAGTGCAATGGACTGCAAAGTCATAGACATTGAAGTGATTGATGAAGCTTCAGCACTGGTGACAATTGTTTCTATACGAGGAAAATGTAATTTACAACCAACTATGAAAGGATATTGTCGAAGAATCCTTGCAAGACACGCCGGCACACTTTAATTTCATTCACAATGGAAGAAAGGTTCTCTCCTTAGAAGGGAGCGACTAATACAATGTAAAGAATTAGGTAACACAGTCAAGATCATTCCTACTTGACAATACCCACTCCAATGTACTCTTCTCACATAATTACTCAAGTTTATCTTGTTAATGACACTCCTACTTGACATTACGAATTTGAATGTACTCTTTTAACATAATTAATCAGGAGCCTTTTGTTTGATGCAATACTTTCAAAAAATAATACAATGTATACTATCTTCCAAGACACATTACTTGAGTGAGAATAGAACAGTTGAAAACATTACATTACAAAAAAGGATTTCTCATTACATAATCTTACAGTCTTTTGATTTGTACAATCCATCTAAATATGGAATCAATTATTCTTCCAAATAAACATCATCTGCATTACCTTCTTCGAAAGGAAAGGGTGATATATTCCCATCAGATTGTACATAGCCTTCTCAAGGGTATCATCAATTAATAATGTATTTGTGGGATTATATGGGTGTTGGATATCCACACAGCGCTTCATAAGTAAGGGAACCCTAGGATTTTTGGGATGAAAAACACATCGAGCAATGTAAAAGTACCTTTGGTCATATATGAAATACAATTCTGTTACCTCAATCTTAGATTCTCTCAAAACTAGCGTGACAAGAGGCCTCAAATTATGCATCATCATTGAGGACCATATGGCCAATCTAAAGTGCTTAGTTACAAAGTTGATAAATTGATACAGTTTGGGCCTTATAGCATGACATGCATTTCTCCAACTTTGTAATTCCCTGTAGCACTTGTTGGTCCAAAGCTCTTGGGCTTTCTTTTAAGTAGAAATCCATTAACATCCAAGATAATAAGCCTCCTCGGTGTTTGGAACCATTATTGACATGATTTTAATCAGACTGAATATGATTGAAGCTTATAATCATTGTTAAGGGACACAAAAATAGCTAGTAGAAACAATTCTTAAAATTGAGTTGGTTACATTACATTAGGTAAATTAGGCTTGGGATCTTCATCAAGCTTGGGATCCTCACCAGCCTTGGCATCCTCATCAGACTTAGGTTCTTCATTGTTTGCCTCTCCTACTAGGTCCCGCCTCGGCCTCTGCAGTCTTCTTCTCGTCTGTTTTCTCTTTAGGCTTGCTCTACCTCATCAGCCTTGGGATGT
>NC_141053.1:9118000-9138000 GCF_041138505.1 Cibotium barometz
TTTTATGAGAGCAAGAATCTAGCTCTAATTGATGAGAAACTCTTCGATTTTGTCTGTAACGTGGGAGTTGCTGAAGACTTTCACATTATTACAGAGATGTTTAATAAGCCTTTGCAAAAGTGGAGTCCATTTTGCATCAGCATGCAGAGTACCTGTTGAAATACAAGGAAGATTTCAAAAAATTAGTATCCAAAGGAAGGTGGCCCTGTTAAATAATCCGGCTTACGTGCACTTGCTGGATTGTGCACTAAGCAGGAAGGCAAATAGTTTTCTATACAAGAAGTACCAAGAACTACCATCTTCCTACAAGCCTTCTTGGTGTACCTTGCACTTAAGTTGTTGTAGGTTGTTATATGAGCCATTTGGATTCCTCTGCTACCTGCAATGCCTCTATAAAGACCTTCCTGAAATGGGTGAAGAACTATTTTATGATGGTTTTATCCAAGATGAAATTCCCCCAGAAGATAGATTACCCTTCGAGGAGGCAGAACTTGAGGAAGATATTGAGTTAGTACATGAGGAAGAGGATTCGAAGTCGATGGATATTGTTGCTCTAAAGACGTCAACAATACATAGACCATTGGATGTAGATCTCTTCAAAGTGGAGCAGTGTGGTCTAGTATTGCCAATGCTGCTAAAATTTGTTATTGATAACCCACCACCATGTTGTGTGTGCCTGAAATATGCATTTCGGGCCATATAGTGTGATTTCTCAAGTCCTTGTGTGTTCTAAATGCTAGGATCTCTATACTTGTTGATAAAGTAAGGCATGTGGTTGTAGAGAATATGCTGCATAAGAAAACATACAATGCAAATTAGTATCGATGGCTAGGAAACAAGAGCAAGCTAGAAACATACCATATGTAGTGTGTAATGTTGGTGTCAGTCCAAGCAGCTTTGAATGCTTTTTTGAATGCTTGTAAGTTGTCTTGAAAGCTCATTTTGTCTTGCTGGGAGTGGTTGACTTTCTCACACATTTGGAATAGAGTATCACAATTGAACACCAAACATCTGCTTTGACATTCCTTGAAGCACCTTCATGGTCTTTCATTGCGTTATGAAGCTTTTTCCACTGTTGGTATTCGATTCGATTTGTGTAGGTTGTTGTATATTGCTTTCCTAACTTTGTAAGTTTGTGTTGCTGATTATTCATTGGCTTGGAAAGAAATCTTCTTGCCTTAACACCTCCAATGGAGGGTTCACTGGAATTTCCTTTTCATTTGATGACTTTTTAGTGTCCTTCCGAATCTGGACATTACCTCCATGTAGTCCTATTTCTGAAAGCACCTTCTCCAATGCACTGATGTCTTCTTTCCTCTCTCCTACATTCTTGATCTTCCAAGTAAAAACAATGTGGAGATATACCAGTTTCTCTATGATACAACACAAAGCATGAAGCGTGCATATATGCACATTGGAAAGAGGAATCTCAACTACTGGTTTAAAGTTCTCATCCAAAATTTGTCTGTTGTGGGTGGTCATCTCCACCACTTAGAGTCCATCACCCTTGTGGAGTCTATGCAGTAAAGGCATGGAGACTTTTCATTGGCCCCTTTGCTGCAATTAAATAAGCACTTGAGAGTCTTCCGCAAGATGCCAGCGGACTTGAAATTCCCCCCTTTTCTCTACATGGAGAATCCTGTTTGCATTCATCCGTTCTTTGATGAGATTGGGGATATGTGTATGATGAAATACCCAAAACAAGGATTCATGGTCCTCTTTCTTGACCTCAAATGAACCTAGCCACCAGATGTTCGTCTCGGACTACACACTAAAATACTTTGGATCATCTCTCTACTACAATTACAAAGAGCCCTATTCATAAGTGTTATTGTGACCCTTTCTGTCTTTTTCTCCTTGATAATCTCGCACTCATCAAGCGTGATGACAAACTGAAGTACACCTCCTACCTCCTCAAATGTAATATCATAGAACTCCACCATTCTCTTTTGCAAGAGCTCCAAGTCCATGAATATAATATTGTGTTCATTGTAGAATATGATGGGCACACCTTCTCCCTTTGTGAGATCCCTCTGCCCCCTCCACACACCAGACTCCTGGTAGCTGCTGACAGAGCGGAAGCAGCCCCCTCATGCGCGGGGCAAGGTTTCTCACTCGGGGCCTCGCCCACGAATGTCCGGGCACGAGACTAGGCTGGTGGTCACTTCGAAACCGAAACCGGGAAAATTTTCCATGCCCGAAAAGCGGGGACGATTCCACCTTTTTGAATTTTCTTAACGAATTTTTCTTACGTGATCAATTCTAAACTATCCTTCAACTGAATAAACTAGATAGAAGGAAACTATCACTAATATAATTTGATCATTTTAGTAAATTCTACGCTTTTTTCCTGATCAGGCACAGCCATTGATCCACTCATTTGAAAAATGTATCAGGGAATTGACTAGCTACTCGAATCCTAGCGTAATCCTAAGATTTTTCAGTTTGATTATTAAAACTCCATTGATTTGAGCCTACCCATCCGGCCCATGGGTTAGCCACTACCCTACCACTGGTGGGTTAGCTACTCGAATCCTAGTGTAATCCTAAGATTTTTTAGTTTGATTATTAAAACTCCACTGATTCCAGCCTACCCATCAGGCCCATGGGTTAGCCACTACCCTACCCACTGATTCGAGCCTACCCATCCGGCCCATGGGTTAGCCACTACCCTACCACTGGAATCGGTGGAACCAAACAAGTACTCACCCATCCATAATTGAAATGCCATTCTTAACTTTAGCTTTAGAAAACAGATACGCACACACTTCTCTTTAAAACTTTAATCTATAAAACAATCCATTGACAAACAATTTACTGGTTACACATATCATACTTCAAAATTTCCATTGAGTCTTTGTTTCTCACAAAACAGTATCACTCTGGACTCTCCGTTGAGACCAGCGAGTCAACAATGAGATCCAATGATAGATTACAATAAACATAGGTCCATCATATATATCTTGCTCGACATACGCATAGATGTCCTCGGCATCGCGAGCCCGTGCATCTCCTAGTCAGAACCCTCTAGGATCCTCCTTAGGTGTCCTGGCACTTCACTCAGGGACCGCTTCATCGGCTCTCGTCCATCGTATCGGAAGTGCACCATTTTAACCATACCGAGGCTGGTCAGCAAGACCTGGGCAGGCTTTGCCGCGTGAGCTATCCCTTGAACACTCCCCGCCAGCTATTACAACTGAACTTTCCTTAGAAAACATAAATGCCAAATGCTCCCTCCAGCATTCTGGCCAGCATTCTGGCATAAGACAGTCCTTTTAAGAAAACAGGATTTCTATGCAAGTTTTCAGTTTTGATTTTGTTTGAATACCATGAATAAATCTTAAATCCGTATCCCAATACTTCTAGATCCAGGTCTAAATTCCAAACAGAATTCCTCGAATTCTGTTAATTTGATCCTCATATCAAAATCAAAGTCTTAACTTAGTTTCAGATTCGGTGGGTGTTTGAGTGCATTTTTCCTGAACTGATCACATCGTCATTGACGAAGGAATTAGGTCTTGGTTAATAGTCTGAATCAGAGTTTGGGTCTGGAAAGGTTCTTCCTAAACTATCTTTCTCGAAAGGTACTATTTCAATTTCTCTTTTTCTAAATTTCGTTCAACGAGTATTTGCTTACAGATTTTTAAAACATGGATTTCTTAAGAGGAATAAAATAATCATTTATCTCGATCTCCGACTTCGATAGTTTAATTGAATTTTCTCGTTACCATCTTAGTGAATATGAAATGGTAGAATTTCCTCACATATTATCTACCTATTTATTTTTCTAATTTTTACGAAAATTAACAGAAGATTAAAGAGAACCCTTATTTAATTATAAAGATTCTATATGCATCTAATTATGCAAAAAATCCAATTCTGATGAAAGTCACACTTTTATCATCAAAAAAATCATTTATGATGGAAATCACTCTTTTAACATGAAAGAATTTCTTTCATGCATATATTTATGCATACAAATCATGTATGATGAAAATCACACTTTTAATATATAAAAATATCTTCTATGCATATGTTTATGCATAAAAATCACACTTTTAATATATAAAAATATCTTCTATGCATATGTTTATGCATAAAAATCTTTTATGATGAAAATCATACTTTTTAAATAAAAAAATATCTTCTAAGCATATGTTTATGCATAAAAATCTTTTATGATGAAGATCACACTTTTAATTTTAAAAAAATCTTTTATGCACCCATTTATGCATTAAAAATCATTTATGATAAAGTAACACTTTTATTAAAAAATAATCTTTTATGCATACTTTTATGCATGAAAATCAATTATGATAAAAGTAACACTTTTATAATAAAAATAATAATCTTTTATGCATACTTTTATGCATGAAAATCAATTATGATAAAAGTAATACTTTTATAATAAAAATAATAATCTTTTATGCATGAAAATCAATTATGATAAAAGTAACACTTTTATAATAAAAAATAACCTTTCATGCATACTTTTATGCATAAAAATTAATAATGATAAAAGTAATACTTTTATAATAAAAATAATAATCTTTTATGCATACTTTTATGCATGAAAATCAATTATGATAAAAGTAACACTTTTATAATAAAAATAATAATCTTTTATGCACAAAAATCCATTTTGATGAAAGTAACACTTTCATAATAAAAGAAAATTATTCCTTTATGCATAAAAATCTATTTTGATGAAAGTAACACTTTCATAAAAAGAAAATTATTCCTTTATGCATAAAAATCTATTTTGATGAAAGTAACACTTTCATAAAAAGAAAATTATTCCTTTATGCATAAAAATCTATTTTGATGAAAGTAACACTTTCATAATAAAAGAAAATTTTCCTTTGTGCATAAAAATCTATTTTGATGCAAGTAACACTTTCATAATAAAAGAAAATTATTCCTTTATGCATAAAAATCTATTTTGATGAAAGTAACACTTTCATAATAAAAAGATTATTCTTTTATGCATAAAAAATAATAATAATCAATATGCATCTTCTATGCATGAAAATGACACTTTTAGAGTATAGAATTGATAGGAATACTCTTTTAGCATAATAAAAGATAATTCTTATTTCCAAAATTTTGCCATAACCTCCTTTGTATGGGTGACCATTTTTCAATTTTTCCTACATAATTTTGTCTTAAAAAATAACTCTAATTGATTTAAAGTAATCTATACTAATCACAATTCACTTATAAAAGAGAACATTATAAAAAGTTTAATTCCAACAATTATCACTTAACTCGGATAAAGAAGGGTTAATTCTAAGAAGAGAGAGAGGAAAAGCCTTTTGATCAAGGCATAGCATCCATTTATCACTTCAAACAATCATAAACATTAGAAAAACATAAAATCAATAAAGAAAATTACAAGAATCTCTACTTACATAATTTCTTGGAGCTTTCCTTTGGCTTGATGGTTTGAGGGTTCAACTCTTGTTTGTAACAAGAGTGGCCACCAATCTTTGGAAGAGGGAACTGTAAAAAACTAGTGAATTATTAATAAATTCACAATTCTTGGCTTGGGAGGAGTAGAGTAACAGTGCATGAACACTATTGTTTTTCAACAAAGGGGGAGGCTTCTATTTATAGGAAAAATTGAGCTCCTAATCAAACAAACTGATTCTAGAATTTTCCAAATCAGTTTGGTCAAATTTTGACCATTTTTAGGTCAGTTGAGCTAACTTTTTGGAACTAGACTTGAATTAGGAGAGGGGAGAGATGAAATATCTCAATTTTTGAAGATTTAAAACTCAATTGTACATGTGAAGTAGGTGCCTCATTGATGAGGGGGGAATCGGTGTCAAAAATGCATCATTACTTCTAAATATCTCCCCTTTTTAACTATTAACCTTGTCCTTAGTCAACTCTTCATCTTATGTGAGTATTTACTCATTTTTGGGGGATTTTTCTTTTATTTTTTCATTTATCTCCTCCCTACATTTGGATGAATCTTATTGGTCCATAGGAACCTTAATTTAAAATTTCAAAAAAATCTTCACCCCCAGGATAATGCCTCTTGAACAGATTATACTTAATTTCTAATGCACCTTCTGAAAATCTTTTTGAACTTCTGTTTTGGGGAAACTTATTTTTAATAAGGAGAGTTATTTTTTCATCCAAAAATATTCAAAATTTGAATATTCTCTCTCTAGAATATTTTCTCTCTCTAGGCTAAAACACAGGTAGAAACAAGATCTTTTATATTTCTGAAGAGGGAATTGATTACAGGGGAAGATGCTGGACATCTTGAGAGGCTGGGGAGGAATCTTACACCCTTAAACTCTCCTACAATGTGGTATGAGTGACCAACATAATGAAGCTGTTCTATGTCTAATTCCTCCCTATGTCTCCAAACTTTTGTAGGTGTTGGAAGTAGCTTTGCTTTAATGCCTTTGGCCTCAAGGAGGGATGAAATTGACTTCTGATGGCACTATAACCCTTACAACTGGCTCCACTTGAATCCATGGTGTACTGAATATTCGCAGCAGCTGAAACTGTATTGTTGGTTATAAATTCATCCACTATATCTCGTTGAACCACCTTGAACTTCTTCTCTTTTATCATTTCTCTTGCCATTCTTGATGTCACGAATGGTTTTAGTTGCTTTTTGCTGTATTGAGATTGGGATTAATATTCTTTTTATCAGGATGTATAACAACCCTACAAATACAGCACTACTCATTACTAACGTAGAGAACATGTAAATCCCAAAGAAGCCCAACAGATAAAATAATATTAATTGCTAACATAAAAGACATGGGAATGTGAATGGGAATGGGAATGCATTCAGTGTAATCTTACCTTATGGCTTGGATTCTCTTCTTCATGCCTCCAGAACCGAGCCTCAAGTTCTCGACATTTTTGAGCTTTCTTTTCCATATGTACCATCCAATGATTGTGTCTTTTTCTCTATATTTGCAGAGGTCACTTCTTAGTTTATTGATTTGACATTCTTGTTTTTCCAATCTAACTTTCTGTGTCTTGCATTCACCACACAAGCCAAGAAGCTCATTTGCCTTATAAGTGTTGTGAATAATGTCTTTCTCTTTCTTGTATGTAAGAAATTGACTTGCAATATCCTAGTAAGGCTGTAGCGCCATCACCTGCAAACGTAAGAGAGTTGTGGGATTTGAAAAGGGAGGATGTGAAGCAGTATAGGGGTCAATAGGATAGATGGAGCCATCACACCAAAGGTCTATGTGTTGCTTCCTTGACAACCTCATATGATCTTTAACATCTGATGAGAGCAATAGTTGTGCACTTCTGCGCGTTTTTTAATGGGCGCATACGCACTATCTAGATCAATGTGCAAATGGTACTTTCTCTTAATGCTTTCATGATTGGACTCTTCAATAGAATGAGTGTGTACATGGTTGTTCTCCATTGGAGTGTTCTAGGAATGAGTAAGTATACTATATGATGTAGAGTGAAAGAATAGGACTGGTTATGGTGAGAGAAGGCTTGTATTTGTCTTTTGAAATTGGAGATGAAGGTTCTAATTCCCTCCAAACTGTCTTATCTTCTGTGCAATAATATCCTCCTGAACTAACCTTATTCTTGCAATTTTGAATGTATCATTTCAAAGAAGGTTCCAACGAACTTTAAGACGGCTGCTTGGGAGAAAATTTACCTCTCTAGCTCAGAGACTACACTTTTATGACTTTTACATTCTCTTTATTTTAATAATTCAAGATTTTTTCTAGAGAGAGAAAATAAGAATCGACCATTTTCTTACAAGGCCCTACGAATGCCTCCAAAATGTCCTAATGTGGGCATGAGCCAAAACCATGCACTACCTCCTTATGTGAAAAACACTCTGTGTGTATGATGATTTGGGATATTAATATAATCATCAGCAGCATCACTAAAAAATGAATAGGTATCCTCACATGAAAGATTAATGGTATCATCTCCTAAATCATCATCTACCAAGGCCCCCAAGGTCATCCTTATAAACATGGTCTATCTCCATCAATGATGCCCCTATGTGACCTATATCCCATGATAAATCTACCTCCAACAATATAGGATCTAAGAAGATGTCTAGATCCAATGCAAGTATCTCAAGATCTATGCCATATGATCCACTATGGAAATGATCAATATGCATATTCCTACTACAATGTCTCACATGAATGAAATCATCACTACTCTTATGCACTATCCCTGACTGTTCAAATACATGAACTTTAACCACACGAACGATACCAAGAATGCTATGAATACTAGGAGTAGTGGTCATAACAATGATATCTACACAAATAGAAATCCTAGAAGAATAGCCTAATGCATCTAACACTAGGAACTCAGGTCTATGCTCATAGGTGTCTCTGTCACTCGTATGCAGAGTATCACTAACCTCAAGTGTGCTAATGGATACATCACTAATCAAATGTACACTATCCCCTCTAGAATGTCACCACAATCAACTAGAGTATCTACATGATCAGTAGGGAAGATGATAAGTTCAGAAATGTCGATGCTCACTACACTCACTGCCATCTCTACCCTTGAGATCATGCCCACATGATCTGACTCACACACATCACTATCACATATATCATCATCATATGCATGTGTCAGTGACATCATGTGCATGTATATCACTATGATTATGAGCATGTGTGTGTGATACATCAATGTCATCATATGTGTATGTGTACAAACAACATCATCCATCATCCCCATCATAATATACAACAAATGAGTTAGTCTAAGTAAATGAGAATCAATGAGAAGATGGCTTGTCAATGTTGGGGGTGAGTCGTAGAAGGTATTGAGGCCCATGCGAAGAGTGATGGTGCCATATGTGTAAACATGCACTACACATGTCGTGGAAAGACTCCATCTTGTCACACCATGACTCATAGGATGCTCCTGATGATGAATAACAATCACGATCCATCATTTTGCCATGTACCATCCATATCTACATGTACATCATCAACATCTCTACACATCATCCATCCATGTCGAAACTAATCATAAGTCATGCCTCTGGTGAACTCATAAGGAAATCTTGCCCATAACCCAAAACATCTCCATGATGTATCAAAATCCATGATCATAGTCAAGTCTCACAAACACCAAATGTGTGGATCCTTACACAACAAGGTGGATGTACAAACTCCCAAAAAATACCAAAAAAGTGTCCACAATAAATGCACCAATACACATGAACAAACATTAATAAAAGCACAAAATTGTATGAACGCTTCCCACAATGCACTAGATCCCACCATAAATGATGTTCCACACTCCAAATGAGAATAAAAGAAACCCACAACACACAAAACTATGTTACATATGATAAATCCCCAATAGACCAAGTGGTTTGTGTGTGTATGAAGTGGCCCAAATCCTCCTTTTGCAGCTTTAGCTCCACAACAAAGTGCTCTGCTAATGTAATGGCTGAGAGGAGTTAGGATGGCTGAGAGCTCCTTGAGAACTCCTCCCTACTCCTCCCTACTCATTGAGGCTTAGTGAGGCTTTGATGTGTAAAAAAAATGATGAAGGTGAGCCTCAGACTGAGGCGATGAAGCTTGATGAACACTGCGTTTTTTTTCTTTGCTAGCCAACTAATCAAATCTTATGCACGATGAACAGTGTCGACGCTGATGAGTGTTGCTCCACTCTGTGCTTGCTCGTTGAAGTTTTGCGCTTGCTGCATAGAGAGAATTGACATTTACTGTGTGTACGTAACTGATCCTTTAGAAAGGCGCGCGTTACTGAGCCGTTAGGAAGGTGCACAGTTGGACGCGCTTGCTAAGGCACACTTATTGAGCACGAGAGCAAAACTGAGGTGGTTGAACGTGCTTAATGCTGCACTACGATTGAGATGCGTTAAACAAGCTGTAAACTAAGTGATTACTGATTGATGATGTTCCATACTGAGTGATGCTGCATGATGACATGCTGCACTATGATGGTGATTTTCAAACTGCCAACGCTTTTGCAAAGACAATCCTGTTGGACGACGTTGTGTCTATTGCTGCTGTGAGTGCTAAGCAGCAAAGGCAATGATCATGATCTATTGCTAGAAAACTATTACTTGCGCTCAGCCTAATTGCCAGCACTTTTGCAAAGGCAATGCTGTGTGTTTGAATGTTGGGAAGCAATGCCGATTGCCGAGGAAGCACTTCTGAGGCAAAACAAAGAGAGAGAGAGAGAGAGAGAGAGAGAGAGAGAGAGAGAGAGAGAGAGAGAGAGAGAGAGAGAGAGAGAGAGAGAGAGAGAGAGAGAGAGAGAGAGAGAGAGAGAGAGAGAGAGAGAGAGAGAGAGAGAGAGAGAGAGAGAGAAACAAAGCAATGCCTTCTACCGAGATGAAGCACTCTCCAAACGAAGAAAGAGAACAAGAGTAGCACCTCAAAAATGCCTGCAGAAGTGGGTTGTTTTGTGCGATCTTCGCAGTAGCTTTTGGTCATATGCTGCAATAGTTATAGGGTTTCCCAAGACTGATCAGCACGTGTTACTGCTGCATAGGTTTTCCCTAGAGAGATTTGTACGAGATTAGCCACCATGAGCAGCAAAGAGAGGCTGCTCTATGCTGAAGTGAAGCCAATTACAATGATCATAGCAGCAGAGCCCACTCGCGGAGAAGGGGTGATGATGCACTGTGTGCTACTTCACCGAAGAGGTTGGAGGGCTTTGGCTACGATATAATTCCAAAAGAGAGGTTAGAGAGCTCTGACTACTGTGCACCCCAGGGAGTACATCCATCGCTCACTCCAAGGCAATGTTCTTGCCAAAAGCCTCCAGATAGGATCGCCAAATCTATAGTCTACTAGGTCACGATCAAAACTACCTGAAAGTAGCTGAGCATGTGTTACTTCTGAAGCTACCGTTGAAGACGCTCTTCTCTACTGTGCATTTTGTTTAAGAAGAGGTAACCTTTGCATTTTTGCTCCAGCTTGCAGTAGTTGTGGTACAATGTGGATTAGTTTGCCAAAAAGGCTGAGAGCTTTGTAAGAGATTGATGATGACAAATTGGTCAATGAGCCTTTTGTTTATAGCTTGCTGTTGTACTCTGCACTCATAAACTGGTCAATAAGCCTTCTGTTTGCAGCTGTGACCCTATGCCTACTGCTAAGCTCTCTCAAGTATTGTCGAACCTTGGTGTTACTACAAGCCAAAATCTCTTTGTTTCTCTTCAGACTTAATATGTTTGCTTTTGACATTGACTTCACTTGTACTTGTCAAAGTAAGTATTGCACATAGACTTGTTAAGTTTACAATCATGACTGTTTCCTAAAAGCTCTTCTCATGCTTACAATTGTTTCCTAATAGCTCTTCTCTATAAGAACATCAATCTGCATCTAACCTAGTAGCATGCATGTCATCTGTGTCCTTTAATGGCTAGTAGCCTATATAACTCAGCCTCTTCTTGTCACTTGCACTATGCCTTGCATGCTACTCTTCAATGTTATGAATGGAAAACTAGAATCCCTTGGTATAATGGAAGCACATTTGCCTAACCATTGGTCTCAATTCAAATCTGAGAGGGATTGTACTAGTTTTACAGTATTTTGCACAGCTTTAGCATGTGTCCAAACATCAAATCTTTCACCATGTCAACATGCATGTTGCATTTTCAGTATGATAGATGAATTTCATTGATCAATCAATAGCCTTGAGAATGCTTGCAGAAGAGCAATAGAGCTAAAACTTAATGACTTTCTTTGTTTTGTTGCTGAGCTATTGCTGTTGTATGTTGATCTTAGCCAATAATGTTGAAGTTGGGACCAAGATTTTCTTGAAATTGCAAAAATCCTTCAATGTTGATGAAATTGTTTATGATGCTGTTTGAAATCCTTGTAAACTTGACAAATTTGCACCAAGATTCTTCAAAGCTTCAGAGTACATAATATTTGCTTCAATCTATATTCTGTTTAGAAATCTTTACAATTTTGCAGCATAAACTTATTCAAATCTAAAACAGAAATATAAATCTTGACAATGGCTCTATAATAATCTACACAGAACTATAATTTGCATAGAATGGTAATCTGAACATTAGCACTGCACTGATATTAAATTTTGTACTCAAATCTGTAAGAAAATTGGAATAACTCTACAATGGATTCACAATTTGTCGTGTGATCGATGTTGAAAATTCCACCAAAACCTGCAACATTTATAATTTGTCTTTAATATCTTGAAAACTAGCAACTTTCTTGATGAATCTTTTACCAAAAACTGCACAGCAATCAAGAATCTCCGAACAAAAAATGCAAAGGACTCAAAGGATCTTTAAATGATAGTAGAAAACTAGGGTTTACATGAAGATTTGATGAAAATAGATTCTAATTCATGCAAAAATTCTCCAAAATTCAAGAAAATCAAGAAGATTTTCAAGAACATCAAGAAATGCAAGAAAATCAATAAAATGCAGTTTAAAAGCGGTGAAAATTCTTAATCTGAGAATGATTAACACTAATCATGATCAAAAAATGCATTTAAAAATTTTAGATTAATGGTAATTCAAAAATGATTATCACTAATCATGATTAAGAAAATGCATTGTGAAAAATTAAATTAATAGTAATTAAAAAATGATTATCACTCATAAAAAATGTAATATGAAAACTGGATTTAAAAGAATAATCCAAAAAAGATTATCATCTAATCACTCCCTAATCAAGGATCTAAGCCAAGGGGTTTGATACCAATTGAAATGGAGTGACCATAAAGCTGCTTCGGGACAATCATTATACTGATTAACATGCAATTAGCAAGAAATCATGTATAATACCTAAGTAATTTAGCCTTTCACTTAAGGATCAAAATAGCTTTCCATAAGCTAAGGTTTGAAAGCCATGAGGCTCCAAGAGTCAAGAGGTCAAATGTCAAAAGATATCAAACGGTATCAAAAAGTACAATAGTAGTCCATGAGCCCCCTTTTATACTTGATCCCATGACCAAGGTCCTAAACCTAATCTAAAGTTGTTGCTTCATTACAACAAACCAGTCTACATGAATCATATTGATGAGGATTCCAATTTAGTGGGGACACATAGGCTGTTTCTAAGAAAACTAGAGACACTCAAACAAAAACTAAGGAGACCGAAAAGGAAAGGATGCTGGCCCTTAAGAAACCAAACAAAGAGAAACTTAGTTCATACCTTGACCCTATAAGATAATTGGAACAACTTCATGAGCTTAAGGATATGGTCACATATACTCAGGAGAAGTTAGAACTAAGACCAAAACAAGTAAACATCTCTGACACTATTCATCCAAACAACCTATGGCTTGTTGTAGCCCATAAACCATTGGATATTCCTAGTGTCATCATTGAGGTTAGTGGGAGCTCACCTATCCCAAGCATGGATTTGTGAACTCTTTAGGAGAATTTTTGGGTATGAGGACCCTGAACTAATTTAAGAGGTGTTTGAGTATGAGAACCCTGATTTAAGAGGTGGAAATTCCAATCTCACCAACACCCTCATATGGTAGAGAAGTAATGGTGGGTACTCCATTAAACATCCCTAAGTTGATGGATTTCATGGCTTCAAAAACTGAGACCAAATCACTGCATGTCTTTGTGGAGACCCTGAACTCTTTGCTGCATTGAAAGCTCTTCTTAATGGGGAACTTAATGTTGGGCTACCACCCTTTGAAGACATGCATAAATGACATCCTTCCTATGAGACTACACCAGGGCCTCTGGATTATTCTTTTAAATCCAATTTTCATATTACATTTTTTTTTCATGAGTGATAATCATTTTTTAATTACTATTAATCTAATTTTTCAAAATGCATTTTCTTGATCATGATTAGTGATAATCATTTTTGAATTAATATTAATCCAATTTTTTAAAATGCATTTTCTTGATCATAGTGTTAATCATTCTCGAATTAAGAATTTTCACAACTTAAAAAATGCATTTTATTGATTTTCTTGCATTTCTTGATGTTCTTGAAAATCTTCTTAATTTTCTTGAATTTTGGAGAATTTTTGCATGAATTAGAATCTATTTTTATCAAATCTTCACATAAACCCCAGTTTCCTACTATCATTTACAAGATCCTTTGAGTTCTTTGCATTTTTTATCGGGAGATTCTTGATTGCTGTCCAGTTTTTGGTGAAAGATTCATCAAGAAAGCTGCTAGTTTTCAAGATATTAGAGACAAATTACAAATGTTGCAGGTTTTGGTGGTGGAATTTTCAGCATCGATCACACGACAAATTGAGGATCCATTGTAGAGTTATTGCAATTTTCTTACAGATTTGAGTACAAAATTTAATATCAGTGTAGTGCTATTGTTCAGATTGACTATGATCATGGATTTTGATACATCATGGAGATGTTTTGGGTTATGGGTGAGATTTCCTTATGAGTTCACCAGAGGCATGACTTATGATTAGTTTCGACATGGATGGATGATGTGTAGAGATGTTGATGATGTACATGTAGATATGGATGGTACATGGCAAATGATGGATCGTGATTGTTATTCATCAGGAACATCCTATGAGTCATGGTGTGACAAGATGGAGTCTTTCCACAACATGTGTAGTGCATGTTTACACATATGGCACCATCACAGTGGTGTTCGCATGGGCCTAAATGCCTTCTACGACTCACCCCCAACATAGACTAGCCATCTTCTCATTGATTCTCATTTACTTAGACTAACTCATTCGTTGTATATTATGATGGGGATGATGGATGATGTTGTATTGTACACATACACATATGATGACATTGATGTATCACACACACATGCTCATGATCATAGTGATATACATGCACATGATGTTACTGACACATGCACATGATGATGATATATGTGATAGTGATGTGTGTGAGTCGGATCATGTGGGCATGATCTCGAGGGTAGAGATGGAGCATTGACATTTCTGAACTTATCATCTTCCCTACTGATCATGTAGATACTCTAGTTGATTGTGGTGACATTATAGAGGGGATAGTGTACATTTGATTAGTGATGTATCCATTAGCACACTTGAGCTTAGTGATACTCTGCATACGAGTGACAAAGACACCTATGAGCATAGACCTGAGTTCCTAGTGTTAGATGCATAAGGCTATTCTTCTAGGATTTCTATTTGTGTAGATATCATTGATATGACCACTATTCCTAGTATTCTTAGCATTCCTGGCATCGTTTGTGTGGTTAAAGTTCATGTATTTGAGCAGTCAAGGATAGTGCATAAGAGTAGTGATGATTTCATTCATGTGAGACATTGTAGTAGGATTATGCATATTGATCATTTCCATAGCGGATCATATGGCATAGATCTTGAGATACTTGCATTTGATCTAGACATGTTTATGAGGACAACCTTGGGGGCCTTGGGGATGCCATAGATGATGATTTAGGAGATGATACTGATGATTATAGATGATACCATTAATCTTTCATGTGAGGATACCTATTGATTTTTTAGTGATGATGCTGATGATTATATTAATATCCCAAATCATCATACACACAGAGGGTTTTTCACATGAGGAGGTAGTGCATGGTTTGGCTCTTGCCCACATTAGGACATTTTGGAGGCATTCATAGGGCCTTTGTAAGAAAATGGTCGATTCTTATTTTCTCTCTCTAGAAAAAAATCTTGAATAAAGAGAATGTAAAAGTCATAAAAGTGTAGTCTTTGAGCTAGAGAGGTAAATTTTCTCCCAAGTAGCCGTCTTAAAGTTCGTTGGAACCTTCTTTGAAATGATACATTCAAAACTGCAAGAATAAGGCTAGTTCAGGAGGATATTATTGCATGGAAGACAGTTTGAAGAGAATTAGAATCTTCATCTCCAATTTCAAAAGACAAATACAAGTCTTCTCTCACCATAACCACTCTACATCATCTAGTATACTTATGCATTCCTAGAACACTCCAATGGAGAACAACCATGTACACACTCATTCTATTAAAGAGTCCAATCATGTACACACTCATTCTATTAAAGAGTCCAATCATGAAAGCATTAAGAGAAAGTACCATCTGCACATTGATCTAGATAGTGTGTCTGCACCCATTCAAAAATGCAGAAGTGGACAACTATTGCTCTCATCAGATGTTAAAGATCATATGAGGTTGTCGAGGAAGCAACACATACAGTGTGATGGCTCCATCTATCCTATTGACCCCTATACTGCTTCACATCCTCCCTTTTCAAATCCCACAACTCTCTTACGTTTGCAGGTGATGGCGCCACAGCCTTACTAGGATATTGCAAGTCAATTTCTTACATACAAGAAAGAGAAAGGCATTATTCACAACACTTAGCAAATGAGCTTCTTGGCTTGTGTGGTGAATGCAAGACACATAAAGTTAGATTGGAAAAACAAGAATGTCAAATCAATAAACTAAGAAGTGACCTCCGCAAATATAGAGAAAAAGACACAATCATTGGTGCATACGGAAAAGAAAGCTCAAAAATGTCGAGAACTTGAGGCTCGGTTCTGGAGGCCTGAAGAAGAGAATCCAAGCCATAAGGTAAGATTACACTGAATGCATTCCCATTCACATGTCTTTTATGTTAGCAATATTATTTTATTTGTTGGGTTTCTTTGGGATTTACATGTTCTCTACGTTAGTAATGAGTAGTGCTGTATTTGTAGGGTTGTCATACATCCTGACAAAGAGAATATTAATCCCAATCTCAATACAGCAAAAAATAACTCAAACCATTTGTGACATTAGGAATGGCAAGAGAAATGATAAAAGAGAAGAAGTTCAAGGTGGTTCAACGAGATACAGTGGATGAATTTGTAACCAACAATATAGTTTTAGCTGCTGCGGATATTCAGTATGCCATGGATTCAAGTGGAGTCAGTCGTAAGGGTTATAGTGCCATCCAGAAGTCAATGTCATCCCTCCTTGAGGCCAAAGGCATTAAAGCAAAACTACTTCCAACACCTACAAAAGTTTGGAGACATAGGGAGAAATTAAACATAGAACAGCTTCACTATGTTGGTCACTCATACCACATTGTAGGAGAGTTTAAGGGAGAAGGTGTGCCCAGCATATTCTACAATGAACACAACAATATATTCATGGACTTGGAGCTCTTGAAAAAGAGAATGGTGGAGTTCTATGATATTACATTTGAGGAGGTAGGAGGTGTACTTCAGTTTGTCATCATGCTTGATGAGTGCGAGATTATCAAGGAGAAAAAGACGGAAAGGGTCACAATAACACTTATGAATAGGGCTCTTTGTAATTGTAGTAGGGATGATCCAAAGTATTTTAGTGTGGAGTCCGAGACGAACATCCGGTGGCTAGGTTCATTTGAGGTCAAGAAAGAGGACCATGAATCCTTGTTTTGGGTATTTCATCATACACATATCCCCAATCTCATCAAAGAATGGATGAATGCAAACAGGATTCTCCATGTAGAGAATAGGGGGGGATTTCAAGTCCACTGGCATCTTGCAGAAGACTCAAGTGCTTATTTAATTGCAGCAGCAAAGGAGCCAATGCAAAGTCTCCATGCCTTTACTGCATGGACTCCACAAGGGTGATGGACTCCACAAGGGTGATGGACTCTAAGTGGTGGAGATGACCACCCAACATACAAATTTTGGATAAGAACTTTAAACTAGTGTTTGAGATTCCTCTTTCCAATGTGCATATATGCACGCTTCATGCTTTGTGTTGTATCATAGAGAAACTGGTATATCTCCACATTGTTTTTGCTTGGAAGATCAAGAATGTAGCAGAGAGGAAAGAAGACATGAATGCATTAGAGAAGGTGCTTTCAGAAATTGGACTATATGGAGGTAATGTCCAAATTTTGAAGGACACTAAAAAGTCATCAAATGAAAAGGAAATTCCATTGAACCCTCCATTGGAGGTGTTAAGGTAAGAAGATTTCTTTCCAAGCCAATGAATAATCAGCAACACAAACTTACAAAGTTAGGAAAGCAATATACAATAACCTACACAAATCGAATTGAATACCAACAGTGGAAAAAGCTTCATAACGCAGTGAAAGACCATGAAGGTGCTTCAATGAATGTCAAAGCAAATGTTTGGCGTTCAATTGTGATACTCTATTCCAAATGTGTGAGAAAGTCAACGACTCCCAGCAAGACAAAAAGAGCTTTCAAGACAACTTACAAGCATTCAAAAAAGCATTCAAAGCTGCTTGGATTGACACCAACATTACACACTACATATGGTATGTTTCTAGCTTGCTCTTGTTTCCTAGCCATCGATACTAACTTGCATTGTATGTTTTCTTATGCAGCATATTCTCTACAACCACATGCCTTACTTTATCAACAAGTACGGAGATCCTAGCATTTGAAACACACAAGGACTCAAGAAATCACACTATATGGCCCGAAATACATATTTCAGGCACACACAACATGGTGGTGGAAAAAGTAAGTCAAACAGCCTACAAGAAGTGTTCCAATGGTTCTATAGAAGGATACTGCAAACAACTACATAAAAAAGAAACCTTGAGGAAATCCAAAATGATGTACACTCAGACATATGGAAAGGAAGAAACTGAAGCGTTTTGAAGCATTTAAAAACTCAAATGCCATAGAAGCACAAAACAAATGGAGAGAACAAAAGGTTTTTATTAATCATCGTTGGACAGATAGATGTAACACATAAGTCTTTTACAATGTATCTTTCCATTCTAATGACTGGCAATTCCAGTGAATCTGGCTTTCGTTTATACCTTAGCAAACAGTGTTTGCCATACTCTTCTAGTTCCTCTAGGTTCTGTATGCCTAGAGACAATGCTACTGTAGCATATGTATGAAAGTAACCCCTTCGGTTGCCGGAATAAGCAGGGTCGCATCCAAAAATTTCTAAGGCACTAGACTTCTCTATCAAAATAATCTTCTCATAACTCAGGAATAATCATTGCACCTAGGAATAGGGACAATGTCTTGAATACAAAATTTGTAACTTTCCCTTCCTGGCTCATGGCATTGTGGTAGACCATAATCTTTGTCATCGGCAATCTACTTAGATAGTGAGAGAGAGCTACGTCTCGGCCACAATATCCCTTTTATGCCGCTGCAAGAATTTGTCTTTGACTTCAAATGTACTCTGCAAAACAAAATAATTAAGGAAACATAAGTCTACATATCAAATTCACACACACACACACACACACACACACACACACACACACACATACATAAAGAGAGAGAGAGAGAGAGAGAGAGAGAGAGAGAGAGAGAGAGAGAGAGAGAGAGAGAGAGAACCTGAGTCTCATATGTCACGAACAGTTGGTCTTGCCAAAGGTTAATAGAACTTTTAGTATCTTCTCCTACTTTGTTCATAAACTCCTTTGTGGAGTCCTTCAACTTATCAAAGCCATATTTGGCCTGCAACTCCGTGAAGGTTTTATCATCTCATCCTCTTTGAATTTATGTGCTTTGCCCAAACAAATACTAAGACACTCTTTACTATTATAATTTTCCTCCAATGCTAAGTCATTTGCATCAACTTGCGAGACAAAACCACTACCCTCTTCTAGAAAATTGGCAATAACAGATAAAGCAAAATCTTCCCTCAGGCTGAAAATATTCTGAATGTCAGCCAACAATACATAACGATTGTTATCACAATAAACGAATTTTGGCAGCATTGGCAATACTAGACCACACTGCTCCACTTTGAAGAGATCTACATCCAATGGTCTAGGTATTGTTGACGTCTTTAGAGCAATAATATCCATCAACTTCGAATCCTCTTCCTCCTGTACTAACTCAATATCTTCCTCAAGTTCTGCCTCCTCAGAGGGTAATCTATCTTCTGGGAGAATTCCATCTTGGATAGTACCTTCATAAAATAGTTCTTCACCCATTTCAGGAAGGTTTTATAGAGGCATTGCAGGTAGCAGAGGAATCCAAATGGCTCATATAACAGCCTGCAACAACTTAAGTGCAAGGTACACCAAGAAGGCTTGTATAGGAAGATGGTACTTCTTGGTACTTCTTGTATAGAAAACTGTTTGCCTTCCTGCTTAG